>NC_090247.1:4314797-4319797 GCF_037325665.1 Littorina saxatilis | reverse complement strand
TCCAGCAATTCTTGTACTTCCACAGACCAACATCACAACGAGTTGTTTCAGTTGGTGAAAGGAGGTTTTTCTCTCTTCCAAGTGCAACATTTGTGTGGTCTTCAGTACGTTTCTTGGCCCCTGAAATTTCCTAGCGCCTTCTATATTTAGCCTTGCTGTTATATTGACGACTCATCCTCCCCCCCCCCCCCGCCCCGGACATGTAATTATAAAAAGAGAAAGAAAATGAAGAAGAAGAAGCACAACAAGAAGACCTTGAAAGCCCAAACCTTCCTTTTGTGTAAAGGCGCAATTGTTGTGCTCGCATTTTGTGTAAAGGCGCAATTGTTGTGCTCGCATTTTGTGTAAAGGCGCAATGGTTGTGCTCGCATTTTGTGTAAAGGCGCAATTGTTGTGCTCGCATTTTGTGTAAAGGCGCAATGGTTGTGCTCGCATTTTGTGTAAAGGCGCAATTGTTGTGCTCGCATTTTGTGTAAAGGCGCAATGGTTGTGCTCGCATTTTGTGTAAAGGCGCAATTGTTGTGCTCGCATTTTGTGTAAAGGCGCAATTGTTGTGCTCGCATTTTGTGTAAAGGCGCAATTGTTGTGCTCGCATTTTGTGTAAAGGCGCAATTGTTGTGCTCGCATTTTGTGTAAAGGCGCAATTGTTGTGCTCGCATTTTGTGTAAAGGCGCAATTGTTGTGCTCGCATTTTGTGTAAAGGCGCAATTGTTGTGCTCGCATTTTGTGTAAAGGCGCAATTGTTGTGCTCGCATTTTGTGTAAAGGCGCAATTGTTGTGCTCGCATTTTGTGTAAAGGCGCAATGGTTGTGCTCGCATTTTGTGTAAAGGCGCAATTGTTGTGCTCGCATTTTGTGTAAAGGCGCAATGGTTGTGCTCGCATTTTAATGGCCAAAAGCGAACGAAGTATTTCTTCGTTTCTTCGTTTTTCAAAAAAAAATTTCAAAGAAGAAACGAAATCGGTCGAAGATAACTGATCTCTTAGCTTTGAAATAAAAGTGAAAAAAGAAAACGGGATGGACAAGGAGAAGGAGAAAACGAGGAGGAGAAGAACGGAGAGGAAGAAGAGCAGAAAGAAAAGAGAGAAGAGTAGATAGAAACGAGAGAAGAGTAGATAGAAACGAGAGAAGAGTAGAAAGAAAAGAGAGAAGAGTTGACAGAAAAGAGAGAAGAGTAGATAGAAAAGAGAGAAGAGTAGATAGAAACGAGAGAAGAGTAGATAGAAAAGAGAGAAGAGTAGATAGAAACGAGAGAAGAGTAGATAGAAAAGAGAGAAGAGTAGATAGAAAAGAGAGAAGTGTAGAGATAAAAGAGAGAAGAGTAGATAGAAAAGAGAGAAGAGTAGATAGAAAAGAAAGAAGAGTAGATAGAGAAGAAAGAAGAGTAGATAGAAAAGAGAGAAGAGTAGATAGAAAAGAGATAAGAGTAGATAGAAATGTGTAGATAGAAATGAGAGAAGAGTAGATAGAAAAGAGAGAAGAGTAGATAGAAATGGAGAGAAGAGTAAATAGAAAAGAAAGAAGAGTAGATAGAAAAGAGAGAAGAGTAGATAGAAAAGAGAGAAGAGTAGATAGAAAAGAGATAAGAGTAGATAGAAATGTGTAGATAGAAAAGAGAGAAGAGTAGATAGAAAAGAGAGAAGTGTAGATAGAAAAGAGAGAAGAGTAGAACGAAAAGAGAGAAGAGTAGATAGAAAAGAAAGAAGAGTAGATAGAAAAGAGAGAAGAGTAGATAGAAATGAGAGAAGAGTAGATAGAAAAGAGAGAAGAGTAGATAGAAAAGAGATAAGAGTAGATAGAAATGTGTAGATAGAAAAGAGAGAAGAGTAGATAGAAAAGAGAGAAGAGTAGATAGAAAAGAAAGAAGAGTAGATAGAAAAGAAAGAAGAGTAGATAGAAAAGAGAGAAGAGTAGATAGAAAAGAGATAAGAGTAGATAGAAATGTGTAGATAGAAAAGAGAGAAGAGTAGATAGAAAAGAGAGAAGAGTAGATAGAAATGGAGAGAAGAGTAGATAGAAAAGAAAGAAGAGTAGATAGAAAAGAGAGAAGAGTAGATAGAAAAGAGAGAAGTGTAGATAGAAAAGAGAGAAGAGTAGATAGAAAAGAGAGAAGAGTAGATAGAAAAGAGAGAAGAGTAGATAGAAAAGAGAGAAGTGTAGATAGAAAAGAGAGAAGAGTAGAACGAAAAGAGAGAAGAGTAGATAGAAAAGAAAGAAGAGTAGATAGAAAAGAAAGAAGAGTAGATAGAAATGAGAGAAGAGTAGATAGAAAAGAGAGAAGAGTAGATAGAAAAGAGATAAGAGTAGATAGAAATGTGTAGATAGAAAAGAGAGAAGAGTAGATAGAAAAGAGAGAAGAGTAGATAGAAATGGAGAGAAGAGTAGATAGAAAAGAAAGAAGAGTAGATAGAAAAGAGAGAAGAGTAGATAGAAAAGAGAGAAGAGTAGATAGAAAAGAGAGAAGAGTAGATAGAAACGAGAGAAGAGTAGATAGAAACGAGAGAAGAGTAGATAGAAAAGAAAGAAGAGTAGATAGAAATGAGAGAAGAGTAGATAGAAAAGAGAGAAGAGTAGATAGAAAAGAGAGAAGAGTAGATAGAAATGGAGAGAAGAGTAGATAGAAAAGAAAGAAGAGTAGATAGAAAAGAAAGAAGAGTAGATAGAAAAGAGAGAAGAGTAGATAGAAACGAGAGAAGAGTAGATAGAAACGAGAGAAGAGTAGATAGAAAAGAGAGAAGAGTACATAGAAAAGAGAGAAGAGTAGATAGAAAAGAGAGAAGTGTATATAGAAAAGAGAGAAGAGTAGATAGAAGAGTAGATAGAAAAGAGAGAAGAGTAGATAGAAAAGAGAGAAGAGTAGATAGAAACGAGAGAAGAGTAGATAGAAACGAGAGAAGAGTAGAAAGAAAAGAGAGAAGAGTTGACAGAAAAGGAAGATAAGTAGAAAGAGAAGGAGAAAGGAAAGGAAAAAGAGTAGAAAAAATGAAGAAAAGTAGAAAACAAGGAGGACAAGCAGAAAGAAAATGAAGAGGAGTAGGAAAATAGGGATAAGGAGTAGATAGAAAAATAAACGGAGTAGAAAGAAAAGAAGGAAGAGGAAAAAAAACAGAAAGAGAAGAAGAAAGAAATGGAAGAGGATAAGATAGAAAAGAAAGATGAGTAGAAAAATATGAGGAGGAGTAGATAGGAAAAGAAGAGGAATAGAACGAAAAGGAAGAGGAGTAGAAAGAAACAGAAGAGGAGTAGAAAGAAAAAGAAGAGGCGCAGACAGAAAAGGAGAAAGATGAGTAAAGAGAAATGAGGAGGAGTAAAAAGTAAAAGAAGAAGGAGTAGAAAGAAAGGGAAGAGGGCAAGAAAGAAAGGGAAGATGACTATATACAATGATTAGAAGTAGACCGAATAGGAAATGAAAGAAGAGGAAGAGGAATAGAGGAACAGAAAGAAATCGAGGAGGAGTAGAAAGAAAAGGAAGGATAAGAAACTAAAGGAAGATAAAGAAAAGAAAAAACAGGAAGAGGATGAGAAAGAAAAGAAAGAGGAGTAGAACAAATGGAAGAGGAGTAGAACAAATGGAAGAGGAGTAGAACAAATGGAAGAGGAGTAGAACAAATGGAAGAGTAGAACAAATGGAAGAGGAGTAGAACAAATGGAAGAGGAGTAGAACAAATGGAAGAGTAGTAGAATAAATGGAAGAGGAGTAGAACAAATGGAAGAGGAGTAGAACAAATGGAAGAGGAGTAGAACAAATGGAAGAGGAGTAGAACAAATGGAAGAGGAGTAGAACAAATGGAAGAGGAGTAGAACAAATGGAAGAGGAGTAGAACAAATGGAAGAGGAGTAGAACAAATGGAAGAGGAGTACAAAGAAAAGAAAGAGGGAAAAAAAGAAAAAGAAGAGGAGTAGAGCGAAAGGGGAGCAGAGTAGAAAGAGAAGGAGGAGGAGGAGGAGGAGGAGGAGGAGGAGGAGGAAAGCGTAGAACTGACATTCAATATCTGCTTCATTCTCTCCAAGAGAGGACCCAAACTGAACGCAGAATATGAAAATAACTATTGATCATTGTCAACGGGCATTACATTCTACGATCGTAAATAGAGTCATGCCAAGTGAGATGTCTCCTCTCTCAAGGCAGTGTCGTCATATCATGCCAAGTGAGAGTGTCTCCTCTCTCAAGGCAGTGTCGTCATATCATGCCAAGTGAGATGTCTCCTCTCTCAAGGCAGTGTCGTCATATCATGCCAAGTGAGAGTGTCTCCTCTCTCAAGGCAGTGTCGTCATATCATGCCAAGTGAGAGTGTCTCCTCTCTCAAGGCAGTGTCGTCATATCATGCCAAGTGAGATGTCTCCTCTCTCAAGGCAGTGTCGTCATATCATGCCAAGTGAGAGTGTCTCCTCTCTCAAGGCAGTGTCGTCATATCATGCCAAGTGAGAGTGTCTCCTCTCTCAAGGCAGTGTCGTCATATCATGCCAAGTGAGATGTCTCCTCTCTCAAGGCAGTGTCGTCATATCATGCCAAGTGAGAGTGTCTCCTCTCTCAAGGCAGTGTCGTCATATCATGCCAAGTGAGAGTGTCTCCTCTCTCAAGGCAGTGTCGTCATATCATGCCAAGTGAGAGTGTCTCCTCTCTCAAGGCAGTGTCGTCATATCATGCCAAGTGAGAGTGTCTCCTCTCTCAAGGCAGTGTCGTCATATCATGCCAAGTGAGAGTGTCTCCTCTCTCAAGGCAGTGTCGTCATATCATGCCAAGTGAGAGTGTCTCCTCTCTCAAGGCAGCGTCGTCATATCATGCCAAGTGAGAGTGTCTCCTCTCTCAAGGCAGTGTCGTCATATCATGCCAAGTGAGATGTCTCCTCTCTCAAGGCAGTGTCGTCATATGTTTAGGCCGCTCAGACAGACATTATAGCTTTCGGCTCAAATGTAGAAAACTTTATTTATTTATTATGGCAAACATGAACAATGTTAAAAGACTAATATTGGTCGACGTACTGTGCATCTAAAGTTTTG
>NC_090247.1:4304797-4309797 GCF_037325665.1 Littorina saxatilis | reverse complement strand
AATAGATTCATTAAAAACTGCGATTTTCTCTCGTCACCCTGTGTCTGTAAACACCTCCGCGCGGAGGGGTTTTGCAGCCAGCGCAGTGAAGATAAAGAGGCAACATTTTCTCGGTTCGCGCGGCAGCAAGCAGGATGTCTCTGGACTGTTGTGTATATGTTTCTACCGTCTCAGTGAAGATAAAACACGATTCGGCTCACCATCTGAGATCTGGTCAGGCTTGTTACATGGTGAGACCATTCCTCCACTCTTGGACTCTAGCAATTAATAACAAATTCCAAATCTGCACCGACAACGAACAGGCAGTTGTATTTTGTTTTGTGTTCAAGCGAAGGAATAGTTTTATCCGAAGTAAAAACATAGTCAGGTCTGAGATGTCGGTGACCCAAATGGTTGTGTACGGCAAGGGAATTGTGCCTTTAACTTCTGCTTGTCAGCGCAGACTAATATCCTCGCTGTGCCTAATTTATTTCTACTTATACATGACAGCAGTAGGGCTTTTGGGCACTTGCTACAATCTGGATCGAACTTTCTAGAATCCAACGGGTTTCGTCCGCTGGGCGTTTGCAGCACTTGGGAAAATATGACGATGAAGAATCGTGTCTCCGACAATGAAAAACCCGGACGGTTCCACAATTGACATTTAAGTTATGGTCCTATATTTGATATCAAACGAGCATTTGAAAATACATTGTGAAGGAAGTCTCAACTACGGTACAGCGAGTGACCCTTAGATTTTCCAAAGGTCAGATTCACAAAAAATGTCCAAAAAGTTTTGGCTCGGAAAGACATCTAGTTTAAACTTGGGGTTCTTTCTTATGTAACCGAGTGCCGTAACACTACGATCACCTCGGGAGGCGAAGTGCAATCAAACAGGATTGAAAATGTTAGGGCCAATTTCTTAGCCCTATAAAAACTGTTATGCAAACCCGAAGGTTTTCATGAACATACAGACAATCGGAAACCACCAGACCCCATCTCAAACAGAATTCCACAATCCAGAGGTGTTGACTTAAAGGCCAACAACTCGGGTGCAGAGTCTGCTGTGAAAGGAGCGGTAGCCTCCCCTGTCACAATCGCCCCCGTTTGAATGAACTTCGTCCCGAAGTTCCGAACCGGGGGACCACTGTCCATCCCAAGTTCGCAGAATGGGAACAGCACGAAAATGTTCAGTGGTCATATTATGCCATTACCTGAACATATCATGTCGAGTCCCATCCCTGCTCGCAACGCCAGATGTAACCGAGTGCCGTAACACTACGATCACCTCGGGAGGCGAAGTGCAATCAAACAGGATTGAAAATGTTAGGGCCAATTTCTTAGCCCCATAAAAACTGTTATGCAAACCCGAAGGTTTCCATGAACATACAGACAATCGGAAACCACCAGACCCCATCACAAACAGAATTCCACAATCCAGAGGTGTTGACTTAAAGGCCAACAACTCGGGTGCAGAGTCTGCTGTGAAAGGAGCAGTAGCCTCCCCTGTCACAATCGCCCCCGTTTGAATGAACTCCGTCCCGAAGTTCCGAACCGGGGGACCACTGTCCATCCCAAGTTCGCAGAATGGGAACAGCCCGAACATGTTCAGTGGTCATATTATGCCATTACCTGAACATATCATGCCGAGTCCCATCCTGCTCGCAGCACCAGATGTAACCGTGTGCCGAAACTCTACGATCACCTCGGGAGGCGAAGTGCAATCAAACAGGATTGAAAATGTTAGGGCTAATTTCTTTGCCCTATAAAAACTGTTATGCAAACCCGAAGGTTTCCATGAACATACAGACAATCGGAAACCACCAGACCCCATCACAAACAGAATTTCACAATCCACGGGTGTTGACTTAAAGGCCAACAACTCGGGCGCAGAGTCTGCTGTGAAAGGAGCGGTAGCCTCCCCTGTCACACTTACTTCTCAAGTTAGAGACTAAAATACCTCACACCGAGAATTAAACCGATTTCACACCAAGAAAAGCAGGCAATTTACGCAGTCTGCTTCAGTACGTTCTCGCCGTCGTTTGCAAAAAGCGTAACAGAGACATTTTAAGTTACATGAGGCAAGACTTGTTTTAAAATCGATCCTTTTAACGCTTAGTTTCTTGTTGGCCGGTTCGGTCTTGCGCAACGTTGGCCTTAGCATCCCGTCAGCTTGTTCCAACCGTAAGCAGATTGGTCATTTTCCTTTTATGGCTGATTTTTGCCTTTGGGGAAAACAGAGAGAGAGAGAGAGAGAGAGAGAGAGAGAGAGAGAGAGAGAGAGACAGAGAGAGAGACAGAGACAGAGACAGAGAGACAGACAGACAGACAGAGACAGAGAGGACATGCACACGGACAGACAGTCAGATAGGCACGCAAGCACGCACGTACGCACGCACGCACGCATGCACACACACACACACACACACACACACACACACACACACACACACACACACGTACGCACGTAAACGATCCCCCTCCACCACACCTTTCGGAAAATAAAGTTAAGACAGTTTGCCCCCTCCCCCCCCCTTCTTGCTCTCTCTGTCTATGTTGTCTGTCCGTCTCTCTTTCTCTCTCTCTCCGTCTCCGTCTCTCTCTCTCCCTCTTCTCTCCCTCTCTCTCTCTCCCTCTTTCTCTCTCTCTCTCTCGCTCTCTGTCTCTCTTATCTCGCTCAGCCTTCCGGCTCATTTAATTTCAGTCTGAAGAGCTTTGCTTTGGACCAAAATTGCCCGGACAAGTTGTTAGCGCGACAGACTGGAAGATAGGAAGACCCGGGGCAGAAGCTGGTGAGCATTACCAACTTTGGGCGAGCATATAAGCATGTGCCGCTCTCACGCGCCGCGCAGTAAAACCTACTTTAAAGGTGGTCGTCTACATTTTTGCTTTTTTTTCAATAATCTTATGGTTAGATTTCGATACAAAATTATGTCAAATGATGAATGAACCATGGGGAAAAAAATTATAGAAAAAAAATATATGTAAAAAAAGATTTTATTTTTAGGTAGCGTGACTCACGCTTCCAATATTTTGTTTTCTGTTTGCTGAGAACATGTGCTTTGCCTAAAAATACTGACCAATCAAATTCATGTCACTATGCTTATAGCCACGCCCAAACAAGTGCAGCAACAGTTTGACACTAAAGCGCTGTCCACGCTTTTTTTTAACGCACGAAATGCACGGGATTTAACAATAACAATAACAATAACAGCACTTTATTGTCCATTAAAATATTACATAAAAATGGAAATTTTTCTTCGGCACACCCTGCCTGCCTGTAAACGATTATAACAACAATTGTATAGGACGACACACATAAAAACATAAAACATAAAAGGGATACAATCAAATATGATATTGCACTATGTGAATTTACCCTCTCATATCACAGGAGTTGGGTTTCACAGCAGGTTTGAGAGGAGTTTTGCGCTTGGCATTTTCCAAATAAGGATATCCTACTATGAGTACTACGCTGGAATACTACAATGAATTTTCAAACGGCGAAGCGCCTAGCTTGCTAGGGGGGTCCGGGGGCATGCCCCCCCAGAAAATTTTGAAAAAAAGGATGCAAAATGGTGCAATTTGGTGCATTCTGAGGATGATCATTACAATTTCAGGCAGCAGATTTTGTCACTGATTAATACCCCCAACATTGAAACTCAACCCAAAAAAACACACAAAAATATGTTTATTTTTTGGCTGGGGGGGGGGGGGGGGGGTCCAGAAACCCCAGAACCCCCCCCCCCCCCCACCTCGTCCGCCCCTGGTATTACACCGGCCTGATCGAATCCGTGACCAAAGGATCAAAAGTCAAGTCATCTACCAAGAGAGCTACCGGGCCCCCAGATTTTGTTCATTTGTTAAAATTCATTTCCAGTACTTCATTATCCTAGGCTATTGCCGGGAATTCCTTTGTATCCTTTGTTGGCATAACAAAGCTGTGCGGCAGGATTTGACTTGTACCCGTATAAGCAGGAAGTAATTACTATGGTATTTCCTTCTTGATTATTGATGTCTCTGCAGAGCATTGTAACGGAATAAAAGAAACCTTCCGTCGCGTGTAAAGAACCATGTAAATCACCTTTGCTCTGCCCAGGCCCAGGATACGAGCATCTTCCCGCTACCGCGCTTACCAAATATCTACAGTCTACACATGCGCGCAAACACGCAAGCACACACGAACGCACGCACGCACATATTCATATATAGACACACACAAACACAAACATTCACGCTCGCACGCACGCACGCACGCACGCGCCCGCGCAAGTAAGCCTACATACGCATGCAGGCATGCACGCGGATACACACACACACACACGCCCGCACGCACGCACGTTCGCACGCACGCACACACACACACACGCACACTCATACACACACACAAACATACGCACGCAAGCACGCACACACCACGCGCGCAAGTACATACGTACGCACGCATGCACCCAGACACACACACACACACACACATATGCACGTACACACACACAAACACACACACACATGCACGTACACACACACACACACACACACGCAGTCCACAGTGCGGATGCTCTGACTTTTGTGTCGTTGAACAAAACGGAAAAACGGACGCGTTGGCCTCAGAGTCTCTTGTCCATCCCCGTAAGTTAAGAGACTTTGACGCCATCTTTCCCATTATTTTACAAACCACCACGAAGACCACCACAGCCAATAGGATCAAATTAAATCAAATCAAATCAAATCAAATCAAATTCACTTTATTATCTCAAATCTTAGAAGTTACATTGGTGGTGCATACACAAGAAAACAAACGGAACACTACAGCATAAAATGTCCAATGACTGACGGACAACGGACACACACTCACACGCACTTTTGAAAGTTTACACCGACCAACAGATGCAAACCATCCTCCCCCTCCCCCTCCCCCTCTTACCCTTTTCCCTCCTCCCTCTATTACCAACCCCATCAACATCTCGGCTTTCAAACTCATACTTACCGAACAAGATAATATCAATCCCAGCAATAAACCA
>NC_090247.1:4297297-4302297 GCF_037325665.1 Littorina saxatilis | reverse complement strand
TTCACTTCTCACGCAACTTCACCAAAGTAGTAGCTCACCTAGCATGCATCCAGGCAAGAACCGCGGATTAATTTTGTAGAGACATTGAGCTTTGATTTTCAACCGGTACATTCTACTGTAATATAATTGTTCGATTAAAAAACAAATTGAAGCAGGAGTCATTTTGTTTTAGCTCGCTGGTGTGCAGTATTTTCCGATTGTCAGTCCGTTCGTCCGCGCGTATGCGAGCCCGTTGGCTTGTGGAACAGTGTAGTAGGTACAAATAGCGAGTTTGGAATACATTTAGTGCTTTATGTTCTTGGTACTTTATACATCTTTGTTTGTTAACTCATTGTCTCCCAGGTACGGATATATCCGTACCCACTCATATGGCTCTATCTGACCAGGTACGGATATATCCGCTCAGACTGTTAGCTTCAGTCGCTTCCTGTAACGTCCATCTAACGCCTGCATTCCAGCGTGTTGATACACAGTTACTACAATTCTGAGTGACCTGCTGCAGCACAGATGGTCTCTGCTAAAAAACACCTTGGTCAACATAGGTGGGGTAGAAAATGTTAATGAAGCGACGATTGAAATGCACAGGGATGGTTGGTTCGTGGGTGGGGTTGTTCCGGGTGGTTGGGTTTAGGAGTCGATGGACTGATTTTTAACTTGAAATTTGAAGAAGTGGATCACCAAAAACAAAACGACTGTCCCAAATACCCCAAGGACTTCTTGCATGACAGTATTCGAGTATTTCACAAACTCCATGGTACTAACTGTTTGCGCTAGTGTACAGAACTTTTTCAAATAATTTTAATTTATATCGTTGGCTGTGTACAGAATACGCCCACAATTTCGTGGCATCACACAGCGGGGATGATCAACGATTTATATTTCGATCTCACCGAA
Source organism: Littorina saxatilis (assembly GCF_037325665.1). Taxonomy (NCBI): domain Eukaryota; kingdom Metazoa; phylum Mollusca; class Gastropoda; order Littorinimorpha; family Littorinidae; genus Littorina; species Littorina saxatilis. The sequence continues at coordinate 4,301,403 of NC_090247.1, read as the reverse complement.
CTCACCAACCCACAACACATGGAGAAATGATGAGGTTTCTCATTTGTCAAAACGGATTTAAAAATGTCCAATTCAGATTGCAAGTGAGTTGCCCAAATATGGAAGGGAGGTTCCACGTCACACACACTCTCGGTAGAACAGAAATAAATCTTTTTACGAAAAATGAAACGAATAAAAATACTGTGTCCGCAAACGAATACAAAATGTATGGGTTTGGGAGTGGCGAGAAACACACTCCGCAAAAAAACCAAAAAACGGAACAATAGCAGCCACGGAAAATTGAGAAAAATCTAGGCGTATCAGCGGGGAAAAACCCTTACGCAATACATTTATGAAATACTTTTATAACGATGAACTATTGATTTTATTATGTGCTGAGAGGGAGATACAAATTTGAATCCAACCAAAACAAAATGACAAGAGTGAAAGGTGTGGCTCGGAAGACATGGCGCCAACTGCGTGGATTCACACATCTATTTTGTAACAATGCTTGAATTTTGATGACGAGCACGAAAACAGATACAAATGTAATTAATTTAAAACCAAAAGTGTGTGTGTGTGTGTGTGTGTGTGTGTGTGTGTGTGTGTGTGTGTGTGTGTGTGTGTGTGTGTGTGTGTGTGTGTGTGCGTGTCTGTGTGTGTGTGTGTGTGTGTGTGTGTGTGTGTTACACTGTGACGTATTATGGTTTTTTCGAACGAAAGAATTAACAACAGGACCGTAGAATAAGCATAACAAATAACCGAACCGTGTAAAGAAATAGGTAAACTGCATTACCCCCCCCACACACACACACACCCCATGGAAGGCTTTGGACACAGAGTTGTGATCTATTTCCTTCGTGCCGATCGACAGCCAACTGACAAGTGAAAAGAGAACATGACCATAAATATATGGAAAGCGTCAAGGAAGATAATGGGTTATTCTGGTAACAAGACGGAAGCCTTTGTTGACTTGTTGTCATTGGTCGTCTGATTTACAAAGTGAAATTAGTCTCAACAGGGAAAATGTCATTTTGTAAGAAAGTGCAAATAGGGAAAAGTGTATCAAAACAAAAGTGAGACAAGGCCTAGAAGAGAGTGAGGGGGACACACACACACACACACACACACACACACACACACACACACACACACACACACACACACACACACACCCACACACACACACACACACACACACACCCACACCCACACACACCCACACACACACACACACACACACACACACACACATACACACACACACACACACACACATACACACACACACACACACACACACACACACACACACACACACACACACACACACTGTGACTGACACACACAGACACAGACAGAAAACCAGCCAGCCAGCCAGCTAGCCAGCCAGACACACACACACACACTGACACACACACACATACAAACACACACACACACCCGCCCTCGCTCCCCAAACACACACGTATAAACACACATTCTCTCGTGGCACAGGTATATGATCTGTCGACGCCACTTTTAACCGCTTGCCTCCCTTTATATAATGAACCGCCCATAGAGCGTCGTCTTTCCGAACTAAACCTTCGAAATCTCCCAAACCGTTTGGAATTCTGGGTAGGGAAATCCTTTCATGAAATGATGTCGGCACCTTTCGGCGATTAGTCAATGCTTTTTAGAGCTGGACTGCCACAATCATAATGTCGGTCACTTGAAATGCATGCTACTTGAGTTTGCTTTCCAAACTAGCTGATACGAATTGAACGGGAGCATAACTTAACTTACCCCGAACAGTGAGATCGACAGAACGCTACAGTGCACAAATACGAAGAAAGAAGCTCGGAAACCGACCAGTCAAGGCTGACACATGCTCGAGAACCGACGTGTCAATGTTACTAGTTTCTCCCCTATAACACAGTGTGCCCGTTTAATTATATCTCAAAGTCGTTACTTCGGGCGGTCACGGGTTCGAATCTCTTAGCAGTCAAGAATATTTTTATATTTAGTCAAGTTTTGACTAAATATTTTAACATCGAGGGGGAATCGAAACGAGGGTCGTGGTGTATGTGTGTGTGTGTGCGTGTGTGTGTGTGTGTAGAGCGATTCAGACTAAACTACTGGACCGATCTTTATGAAATTTGACATGAGAGTTCCTGGGTATGAAATCCCCGAACGTTTTTTTCATTTTTTTGATAAATGTCTTTGATGACGTCATATCCGGCTTTTTGTGAAAGTTGAGGCGGCACTGTCACGCCCTCATTTTTCAACCAAATTGGTTGAAATTTTCGTCAAGTAATCTTCGACGAAGCCCGGGGTTCGGTATTGCATTTCAGCTTGGTGGCTTAAAAATTAATTAATGACTTTGGTCATTAAAAATCTGAAAATTGTAAAAAAAAATAAAAATTTATAAAACGATCCAAATTTACGTTTATCTTATTCTCCATCATTTGCTGATTCCAAAAACATATAAATATGTTATATTCGGATTAAAAACAAGCTCTGAAAATTAAATATATAAAAATTATTATCAAAATTAAATTGTCCAAATCAATTTAAAAACACTTTCATCTTATTCCTTGTCGGTTCCTGATTCCAAAAACATATAGATATGATATGTTTGGATTAAAAACACGCTCAGAAAGTTAAAACAAAGAGAGGTACAGAAAAGCGTGCTATCCTTCTTAGCGCAACTACTACCCCGCTCTTCTTGTCAATTTCACTGCCTTTGCCATGAGCGGTGGACTGACGATGCTACGAGTATACGGTCTTGCTGAAAAATTACATTGCGTTCAGTTTCATTCTGTGAGTTCGACAGCTACTTGACTAAATATTGTATTTTCGCCTTACGCGACTTGTTAAATTGTGTGTGTGCAATGTTTCCACATTTTTTTTGTCAACTCGTAATTCTTGATTTTTAAAATTAATTTTAGTCAATTCCAAAGGTTTGAGTATTGTATTGAAGATCGAATATATCAAAAGGGTGCATAATTATCAAGTACCTCTATGACCGATTTCTCAAAACTACCCATTCTATTTTTTTTTAGTAACATTGGGTTTTGAGGAAATCCCAATGGGCGATAGTATCACCGCGCGTCGACTGGGTGTAATTGTGGCAAGCTACTTCTAGTGTAATGCACTTCTGGTCGTAGACGTACTCTGTCTTGAACACGATGCTTAGAAAACGTAGGCGAATTTTGCCTTGAAAACAAAACCAAGAAGTGGTATGCAAAGGCAGGATGTATGCATTATCATTGATTAATGGAAACGCGAGGCAGTGTGGTATTAATACACAAGCAGACACAATACAGTTACAACTGTGGCACAACATTGGCCGAGTTTCCGAGGACGACAAAGAGATCAACAGACAGACAGATACACACACGCATACCTCTTTCACACTCTCTGTGTCTGAGACAGACAGACAGATACACACACGCATACCTCTTTCACACTCTCTGTGTCTGAGACAGACAGACAGATACACACACGCATACCTCTTTCACACTCTCTGACAGACAGACAGATACACACACGCATACCTCCTAGCTCTTTCACACTCTCTGTGTCTGAGACAGACAGACAGACACACACACGCATACCTCTTTCACACTCTCTGTGTCTGAGACAGACAGACAGATACACACACGCATACCTCTTTCACACTCTCTGTGTCTGAGACAGACAGACAGATACACACACGCATACCTCTTTCACACTCTCTGTGTCTGAGACAGACAGACAGACACACACACGCATACCTCTTTCACACTCTCTGTGTCTGAGACAGACAGACAGACACACACACGCATACCTCTTTCACACTCTCTGTGTCTGAGACAGACAGACAGACACACACACGCATACCTCTTTCACACTCTCTGTGTCTGAGACAGACAGACAGATACACACACGCATACCTCTTTCACACTCTCTGTCTGTCTGAGACAGACAGACAGACAGACATGAGACGGGCACATATACACACATACTGACAAGAAACCATATATTCTCTCAAACCGACTCAATATCGGTGATTTCGCCAGAGAACAGTAACAATGGCAACGAAAGACTTAGCAACGTCCAGATTTTGAAGATGACGAAAAGATGGAAAGACGGATAAAGAACCT
>NC_090247.1:4262297-4292297 GCF_037325665.1 Littorina saxatilis | reverse complement strand
AAGATTCACTAGCACCCTTACTGATAACCCTAAATTTATATTTAATTTCCATTCATGGCACCAAGACGATGCTGAGTCTACGAACAATTATGTCTGCCCGTTTGTGACGTCATTGACATCGAGGTAACGTCCGGATATGTCAATCACACATGGAACTTTCTTTATTCTTTATTTGGTGTTTAACGTCGTTTTCAACCACGAAGGTTATATCGCGACGGAATCACACATGGAACGAAAGCGTGACATGCGGAATAATACTAAATGACTTTATTCATTTCTTTTTTTTAGCTTTTCTTTCCCGTCAAGCAGACATAATAAAACGCTCGTTAAGAGCTCAAACAAACTGGCTGAAAAGCAATTATGATGTCGGCTTTGATGATTCGTGATAAGTGCAGGTAAACGTCATTGTAGCCTTATAGCAGGAAGTGAAAGTGCTGATGTCATTACTGATTACGTCAGTGCACGCAGGTAAGCGTGTCAATCAAGTCTTCTTTTTTTTTTCTGTGACAGTCTCAAGGATTATTTATACGCGAAAGCCAGAAGCTAAAACCAAGGTTAGCTTACTAAAAAAGAAAGAAAAAAACAAGGAAGGTAAAAAGAAAAAAAACAAACCACAACAACAACAACGCAATATAGTTATTGCGTTGCTTATACGAGAAATAGAAGAAGATAAAGAAGCAAAAAATGAAGGTAGGAGGAGGAAGATGAATGGGAGGGGATGGTAATATTTTAAAGTAAAAAGCGAGCGAAAGACTAGAAGAAATGTAGTTTTGAGGATGCATAGTAAAGAAGAAGTAGTAAAACAAGAGTATCTAAGTCGTATAGTATCTTAGCCGATCAGTTTCCTTGCCAGCTATATAAATCTATTTTTTATGTTTTAAATGTTTTTACTTTTTCTTGTTCGCTCGCTGGGTGTGCTTGGCTGGAGTGAAATGAGTGAAAACCGTATTTGTTTAAACGAATTCTCTCCCCCGGAATAGGCGTATGGCTGCCTGAATGGCGGGGTAGAAACGGTCATATACGTACAAATCCACTCGTGCAAAAACATGAGTGAACGTGGGAGTTTCAGCCCAAGAACAAAGAAGAAGACGAAAAACGAATTCTCAAACTTGGGCAATAAAGTATTCTGTAGTCTGTAGTCTGTAGTCTGTAGTCTGTATTCTGTAGTCTGTTCTCTCTGGTAAGCTCACACAGTCCCGGACTTTGAAGGCGACTTCATTTAAATCACATCGATTTGTTAGCTGGCTGCGATCAATTACCCAAGGCTCCAAACGTCCTACTGTGATTACACTAAGCGTCCAGACAGACAAATGCCTTCCATGAGCTTTTGTCGGTTGGAATTTAAAATGAAACCGATCGTGTCAGTTTTAGCGAGTCTGAATACTGGATCAGTCATTGGACATGAGTTGTGCTCCAGACCTGTGTTGCTACAACAACAAAACAGAGAGACAGACAGACAGATAGATACACACACACACACACACACACACACACCACACAAACAGCCGCACCACGTCCCCCCACACACACCAGAAATACACCCACACCCACACACACTCACAAACACCCGCACCCCCGCACACTCCAGAAAGACACACACACACACTCTCTCTCACACACACACACACACACACACACTCACACCCACACGATCACACCCACACTAAAAAACACACACACACTCACACACACATACGCACACACACACACATACACACACTCACCGTCACCCACACTGAAACACACACACACACACACACACACACACTCACACCCACCCCACCCAAACACTCTAACATACACATGCACAGTTTAAACCTGACTAATCGTCGCATCCCGTTGCTCAGCGAACTGTTTTACGCTATAAACGTACCTTTTCATGCGTGTCTGACTAATCGTCGCATCCCGTTGCTCAGCGAACTGTTTTACACTATAAACGTACCTTTTCATGCGTGTCTGACTAATCGTCGCATCCCGTTGCTCAGAGAACTGTTTTACACTATAAACGTACTTTTTCATGCGTGTCTGACTAATCGTCGCATCCCGTTGCTCAGCGAACTGTTTTACACTATAAACGTACCTTTTCATGCGTGTCTGACTAATCGTCGCATCCCGTTGCTCAGCGAACTGTTTTACGCTATAAACGTACCTTTTCATGCGTGTCTGACTAATCGTCGCATCCCGTTGCTCAGCGAACTGTTTTACACTATAAACGTACTTTTTCATGCGTGTCTGACTAATCGTCGCATCCCGTTGCTCAGCGAACTGTTTTACACTATAAACGTACTTTTTCATGCGTGTCTGACTAATCGTCGCATCCCGTTGCTCAGCGAACTGTTTTACGCTATAAACGTACCTTTTCATGCGTGTCTGACTAATCGTCGCATCCCGTTGCTCAGCGAACTGTTTTACGCTATAAACGTACCTTTTCATGCGTGTCTATCAATGGACGACCATCTCACCCCCCTCCCACTGAGGTAATAACGATATCTCTTCTTTTCTTTTTGCGAAGCACCATCATACACAACATTACCGACAGGATAGAGATGTACTTTCTGGCACCAGATATCTATATTTTATCGCAGTAACTGACGAAAAAAGTTCATCAGTGTCTGGGCACTGACTGCGAGGTAACGGCGGTTGGTCCATCATTTTGGTGTTTGACTTGTAGGTGGTCGACCATTTTAGTGATATTATTATACATTTATAGCCTTTTTCCGTGGGACAATATTGATTGTGAGTGCGTCGAATCTTTTTTTTCTTTTTCGCGTTGGCTTTTATGTTTGTATTTCCTGAGTGGTGAAGCAAAATCGGTTCAGGAGTTTTAGTATTTTAATGTGTGTGAGTGTGTTTTTGTGTGTATGTTTGTGTGTGTGTGTGTGTGTGTGTTTGTTTGCTTGTTTGTTTGTTTGCTTGTTTGTGTGTGTATGTGTGCGTGTTCGCGTGCGTGCGTGCATGTGCGTGCGTCTGTGTGCGCGCGCGCGCGTGTGTGTGTGTGTGTGTGTGTGTGTGTGCGTGTGCGTGTGTGCCTGTGTGTGCGCGTTGTTTATACGCCGATGCTTACTTCCATCAGTGCTATCCTCGTCACACAAAAAGCACACACTCTCAAACACAAAAAACTAACAAAAACAATACTTAAGTACGTTATCGTGGAGATCTTTCTTCGAGGCTGTCTGGCAAGGCCACCCATTCTCTTGCCGCATACATTGAACAGCTTGATTTTATATCAATCATAATGCAATGTGTCAGCTTTGTCCAAATCCAATGCCAGATCCAACTTTCGCGGTTCCGGCTGTTAACCATATTGAACAGTTACAGACGATTCAATCTTGTTCTGAGACACAATTTGCAATCTCTATTTCCTACGGTCACGGACAATTTAGAACAGTGGTGCAACCTTTCAAGACATCGGGTTTTAAGACTTGTCTTTTTCTTAAGACCCTCGGCTGTCTAAGCCTGATTACGTTTTGTCCTTCTACCGGCACCTGCAACTTGACCTCCATTCTAAGTTTCTCTCCTTTTTAAGACGTGATTTTTCTATGACTTTCTGCGACGACCAAACCAGGGTAGCACTGTGTTTCCCTGCAGTAACGGACGTCGGAGAAGAAAAAAAAAGCCTCCTGCTCAGGTCCAATTCCCGATCCAGCATTCGCTATCTCTATTTTCTGCAGTAATGGAGGAGTGGCCTCCCTTGTCAGCAAGGTTTCAGACACCATTTCGTATCGCTGATTGACTGATCCGATGGGACGGAATTGGATGGAATTAAGTGGTGACTGTCTCGAAGAATGAACCGAAAAATAAGTTACAGTCCCGAGTGAGAACTAAGAGATTTCGAGACGAATGATAGTGGGTTCGTTGTGTGGAGACATTCACACGTGGTACTCCCCGTCACCCTCCCACCCCCCCCCCCCCCCTTCCCCTCACCTCGACCCGTCAAGGTGTAAAATATAATATAGTTAAACACTTGGACGAGGAAAGTTGCAAGTCCTAATGCATTTTATGTCTTTTCTGCAGTAATGAGACGAATGATGGCGAGTTTGTTGTGTGCAGATATTCAGACGTGGTGACTCAGTCCCCCTCCTATGCCCCCCCCCCACAATCCCCCCTCTAGCCCCCCCCCCCCCCCCCGCCCCTTACCTCGACCCGTCAAGGTGTAAAATATAGTTAAACACTTGGACGAGGAAAGTTGCAAATCCGCCTAATGCATTTTATTTCTTTTCTGCAATAATGCGGAAAAATATGTTTCCGTATGAATGCATGTGCACTGAGGCTTTGTTCTTCCGTGCTGAAATATGGGACTTTAGATACATGTTTTCCTGTGCGACTGTGTAAGAAGATGTCTCCCACGAATGAGGATAGAATTTATGTACATCGTGGGACGGCAAAGCTTGTGATTTGAAATGAATAGTTTTCCTGGTGCTAGGGCCCGGATTAATGTTTATGTATAAGCGTGAACGACATTTATCAACTGTTTTTGTGTGTGGTGCTAGTGCATTTGCTTCGAGATGAAATGACTGCAAAGAAGCCATATTTGTGGACGTGTGACATAATGTATTGCTTTTGTTCTGTTTCAGCTAGGAAAGGATATTTTTCAACGTGATATTTTATAGGCCTGGAATAGAAAGAGAAAAGGTGCCCTTGTAGGCACAAGTCAGCGAGAAATTTACATCCACTTTTCATGCACCTTTTGTACAAAACTTTCCATGACATGATCGGGGATAGATGACTGTAGACCCCATCCCCCCCCCATCTTTTTATCAAAAGCAACGATAAACACATCTCTGTGCACATCTTTCTTTGTTATTATCATGTTGTATGCATGCTATTTGAAGTGGATGCACATGTGCACATAACACTCAGGTACATGTTTAGATATTTGTTTCCCCGTTTAGATATATTCAAGACTTATTCCGGGATAGACGTATCCCTATAGTGCCAGTCAGCATGGTGCTATTAGCACTTTATTCTTTATGATTATTGCTATATTTGTGATTTGTGGAGTACTGTTTCTCATATAATGAACTCGAGCCAGCATCGACGCTCGGCTGTGCAGAAACGATTTATCTGGGTGTTATCTGGGATTTTGCTCGCGAATCGGGTGATATATTTTCCCGCGAGGACTGTCGTACATATACATCATTGTATCAGTACTGACGGTCATCCACCAATGAGAGAGGTGTTCAGTTTCCAAGGTGATAATTCCTCTTCGGCGTTTTGGGAAGATGCGATCTCCATGATACTCATGTAGCTGCTTCAACCTCGTGAGACAAAAACGGAGTCTGTCTGTCTGTCTGTCTCTCTCTCTCTCTCACACACACAGACACACACACAAGCACTCACGCAGGCACGCAGGCACACACACACACACACACACACACATACACAAACGCGCGCGCGCAGAGACAAAGACAGAGATGCAAAGCGGCATCGTCAATGTTAAAATCTGTCTCAGCTTAACTCCATCATTTCAATATTACCTCAGAAAAAAAACCCACATTGATTAACTCATCATCACTTTTATCGGCAGTTGCCACTCAAATAATACACACACTGAAAGAATGATGAGAGCTTCATCATCGCTTAAACATTCTTGTTGTCTGTCTTCAGATCGGAAGGAACACGTGTGCGTACGTGCGAGGGGGGATGGGGTGGTTGGCGTGGAAGGGGTGGAAGGGGGTACTGACAAAAACAACGTTGTTGCTGAATGCTGACAGTCTCTGTTCTTACCTGGTGTCAAGAAGCGACAGTTTCAACAACCTCTTAGATAACAAATACAAGACGAAGAATTGGAAACGGCTTTGCCGAAGCTTGTTGACGTTCTTCCAGGGTTCTTGTCAGATGCTCTGGATTTCTTGTAAATTAGTTACGACAAACACTTGGAAAGGCTCAGGTGAGAATGCTGAACTGTGAAGAATTATGTGTGTATTTTTGTTTTAGGAATTTTGGGTTATAGGGTTGTCAGAAAAGGTTTTGTTGTGAAATTTCTAAGGCCTCAGAGGGAAACGAACTCAAAGCAGTAATGTATGCACATAGTTTAAAATACATTAACAGCCTCCTCTCTGTTCACCCCCCCCCCTCTCTCTCCCGCCCGAAGGCCTCCATCCTCCCTCTGCCTTCAGGAAAGGACGAACGGACAAACACACGCACTAATTCATATACGCCTACAAACGCACACAGTGACGGGTACAGAGAGAAAGAGAGTGAAAGAGAGAGAGAAGAGAGAGAGAGAGAGAGAGAGAGAGAGAGAGAGAGAGAGAGAGAGAGTAAAGACCAGAGAGAGAGAGAGAGAGAGAGAGAGAGAGAGAGAGAGAGAGAGAGAGAGAGAGAGAGAGAGAGAGAGAGAGAGAGAGAGAGAGAGAGAGAGAGAGAGAGAGAAAGAGAGTGAAAGAGAGAGAGAAGAAAGAGAGAGAGAGAGAGAGAGAGAGAGAGAGAGAGAGAGAGAGAGAGAGAGTAAAGAGAGAGAGAGAGAGAGAGAGAGAGAGAGAGAGAGAGAGAGAGAGAGAGAGAGAGAGAGAGAGAGAGAGAGAGAGAGAGAGAGAGAGACGAAATAGACACAGGGGGAGACAGAGACACAGGGGGAGACAGAGACACAGACAAAAGAATCAAGCACCAAGCCCGGCTCAACAAGGACAAGGCACAGTATGTATCATCGAGGACTGAGAACAGCCAGCAACCTGCTGCACTTCTCGCAGACAATAATCAATAGCTTGGCATGGGCGTTGTCCCCTTCTGGAACCGGTGTCTCTCCCGGAACTGTTCACCCTCAAATAATGCCACCCGGATACTTTAGACCAGAGCGTATTTGTGTCCAGACCTGACTATTATTATATCCTATCGTTCACATTTTGCATCGGCATCAAGAGTTTAGTGTCTATTCTCATCCAAACGCCCTCAGTTTTGAGATACAACCCCCTCCCCCTCCCCCCCCCCCCTTTTACACTCGGACGCCTCTCTCTCAGATAATTTGTGCATCATTTTCTTCAGAAAACTACATGTTCACTCCCGCACCGTTATCGAATTCACTCTCTCTTCCTGTCTCTCTTCCCCCCCCCTCCCCCCATATCCTCTCTCCCTCTCTCTATCTCTCTCCCTACCCCTTTCTCTCTCTCTCTCGCTCTCTCCCTCTCTCTCTCTCTGTCTGTCTCTCTATCTCTCTCCCTACCCCTTTCTCTCTCTCTCTCTCGCTCTCTCTCTCTCTTTCTCTGTCTCTCTGTCAGTATGTCTCTCTGTCTCTCTCCCTACCCTTTCTCTCTCTCTCTCGCTCTCTCCCTCTCTCCGCTCCCTCTCTCTGTCTCTCTCTCTGTCTCTCTCCCTACCCCTTTCTCTCTCTCTCTCTCTCTCTCTCTCTCTCTCTCGCTCCCTCTCTCTGTCTCTCTCTCTTTGTCTCTCTCCCTACCCCTTTTTCTCTCTCTCTCTCGCTCGCTCTCTCGCTCTCTCTCTCTCTCTGTCTCTGTCTGCCTCTCTCTCTCTGTCTCTCTCTCCCTCTCTCTCTCTCTGTTTTGAACGACGATAAGTCATCACGATAGGCATTATGTTCAGAAATAGCATGCAGAATAACAAAGGTTGTGTTCAACGACAACAAAACAGTTTGTGGCACAAGTAATTCTCCTGAGTTCTTTGCAAGCAGAACTTAGAATGCTGTACGAGGGAGTGCAGCTAGCCATTGTTTATTTTTTTTAAATTTTTTTTTACATTGGGGAAGGGCCCTTTATATGGCCCACTTTTAGTTTCATGCCACAAGTAGCATATTTTTTCGCGAAGGAGTTTAATTTTGTGTTTGGTGGTTGTTCTCTGTTCAGCTAACCTTTTAGCCAAATTAGAGCAACCAATATTAGGCACCTGAATGCGTAATATGTCCGTGTGAAAAACCTAGTACGTAACACTGCCACACAGCACACAATAATTCATAAGAGCACGCTAAAACTTAGCATGCCACTCAAATTAATTAATTCAAATATGAATTCTTTGATTCAACTGTTAAGCAATCGGGCACACCCACACCCACCCACACACCCACCCACACCCACCCACCCACACACCCACCCACATACACCCCCCCTACACACACACACATCAACAGCTTACTATCTGCTTCCTTTACAGAGCGTACAATCTATGATGAATTAAATTCGCAGGTCAGGCGTCCTAGGTGTCAAATTCAAAGTTAATTCACCTAAAAATTCCACTCTGTGCAGAACGAAGCCAAGCTGTACGGAGAGGCGGGAGTTCATGTTGAGTGACGCTGTAGATCCAAGGCCTGCGCTAATGTAAGACTCAAGACTCAAAATGTTACTGTCCTTTTTAAAAACAAGGACAATTGCCATGCAGTGTCAGGCGATTACAGACATAAAATACATCACATTTACGGTGATTTACAAAATGGTCCACGCATAAAGGAAGGTGCATTCGCTTTCAAGACATCTTTTCAACATCTAAACAACGAAGTGACTGTGGTAAGATGAACAAAGTTAAAAAAACAAAGGATTACTGTACTCACCAATACAAAGACGACACAAGACGATTACGAATTTTCGCTTCTGGAAGCTTCATCAGGAAAAGAACACAAAAGACAACAAAAAGCAGACGCAACACGGAACGAACAGGGTTTGAAAGAAAAAAACAAAAAAAAGCCCCTCCATTTTCTTTCAAACCCTGTTCGTTCCGTGTTGCGTCTGCTTTTTGTTGTCTTTTGTGTTCTTTTCCTGATGAAGCTTCCAGAAGCGAAAATTCGTAATCGTCTTGTGTCGTCTTTGTATTGGTGAGTACAGTAATCCTTTGTTTTTTAACATCTTTTCAACACAAGATTCCAACTCTGCTCAGGAAACGCATAGATTGAGGCTGTTAAGTTTCGGTACGAGCCTAAGTGGAGCTATGTAGCTCAGTTGGTAGAGCACTGGACTTGTGATCGGAAGGTCGCAGGATCGAATTCGGGCCGGGACGGACACGGGTCAACTTTATGTGCAGACCCAGAGACGGAAGCCATGTCCCACCCCCGTGTCATCACAATGGCACGTAAAAGACCTTGGTCATTCTGCCATAAGTGCAGGTGGCTGAATACACCTAAACACGCAGACACCTGGGTAGCGCGACTCCGTTGCTGCTAGCTTTCCACTGGGAGGAAGCGACCCGAATTTCCCAGCGATGGGACAATAAAGTAATGAAAATGAAAATGAAAATGAAAATGAAAAATGAAATGTCTTTTCCCATAACAAAGCCTTGGCAGATCTTTAATAGTGAGCCGGACTGTGTTCACGGGAAAGACTGTGCCTTTAAACTTTGATCACCCAACAGGAAAGACTGTGCCTTTAAACTTTGATCACCCAACAGGAAAGACTGTGCCTTTAAACTTTGATCACCCGACAGGAAAGACTGTGCCTTTAAACTTTGATCACCCGACAGGAAAGACTGTGCCTTTAAACTTTGATCACCCGACAGGAAAGACTGTGCCTTTAAACTTTGATCACCCAACAGGAAAGACTGTGCCTTTAAACTTTGATCACCCAACAGGAAAGACTGTGCCTTTAAACTTTGATCACCCAACAGGAAAGACTGTGCCTTTAAACTTTGATCACCCAACAGGAAAGACTGTGCCTTTAAACTTTGATCACCCAACAGGAAAGACTGTGCCTTTAAACTTTGATCACCCAACAGGAAAGACTGTGCCTTTAAACTTTGATCACCCAACAGGAAAGACTGTGCCTTTAAACTTTGATCACCCAACAGGAAAGACTGTGCCTTTAAACTTTGATCACCCGACAGGAAAGACTGTGCCTTTAAACTTTGATCACCCAACAGGAAAATGTTGTCGAACCTACTAAGTATCCGGGGCATTTTTAGTGGGGAGACATATTGTGACAGCGACACCGGCAGCTATGCTCCTTCCCTCCGACTGTCGACTTTGCACTGACAGTTTTTGGTCTAATCACTGCTCGCAATCTGGGATCTTGTTGCCGGTAAAAGGTGTGTAGATAAGAATATCCCATGACCTCCCTTCTTTGTCTCTGTTACTTCAGTATGGGTATATATGTTGTATTTTTATAGCTCAATAAATACATCATGGACTCCAAAAAATATATGATAGTGCAGATTCCGATTTGGGCAAAGGACTACTTTCCTCCCGACCTTTGACCTCGCTCGCGCCGAACAATGTGACACATTTGTATGAAGTTCTAAAATCGTATTGCACGGCTCAGAAAACCATATCAGTTGCACGCAAAAATGAATCTCAGAACTGATCTGATGTATGAGATGCAATAAGCAAAAGTTTCTTTCATTATGAAAGCAATGCAGGTCGAAAAAAACGAACATTCAACTTACAAGATAACCAGATGCTAGCGAACCAAAACAAAAACACGAGTACCCTCCCCTTGCATCGTTAGCAGACGACTTTTGAGAATCTGTCGGTAGTGTGTTTTGCCGGTGTGCGCCTTCAGCTATCAAATATCGGCTGTTTCACGTGTTTTGCGAGCAAGTCTACTCTTTTGCCTGGCTCTGCAGTAAGTCCACATATTTTTCCGTAATCCAGTCATATTCCTTCAAAATGCAATCAATCGGCGGTGACAGACGTGTCGGTCGCGTTTTCCTCTCACCCATACCAGTTTAAGTTCATCCATGCAAACACACTCGCAAAACAGTTTATCACGTAGATACATTTCAAATAGGGAGCAAATGGTTAAATCTAAACCTACATATTTGTTCCCTAAGATTTGCTTCTCTGTCAATAAGCCTAATTACACACGTTCGAGAAAAACAACGTGGAATCAATTCTGAATCGAGTAAGCCAAATGGGTCCCAAACCCGTTTCGCCCGTTCTGCCGACCTGAAACGCAAAACAAAAGAATTGTGCGCTTCAACTAAATTAATTTCTATTCGACTTCATTACTTTCTTGCAACTTATGAACCTTTACTTAAAGCTTTTAAATGGTCTGAAAGTAGTGTTACCGCGTACTTATCGATGCACACTCATTCGTTTTATTTTTTCAGCGACGGTCACTTAGTTTAAGGTTGCAAAAGGGCTAAGTCTCGCTGGCAACAGTTTTACCCTGCACAGATCGCAACAGTGCCGCTAGTAGTCTACACTTTGTGTTTGATGGTAGAATGGGATATACAGATTACAACACTCGTGGTTTTTTATATGGCTTGTATTTCAGTCAAGACCCAGCGGGAATATCAATCGAGAGACACTCGCCAGAGGCTCGTGTCTCCCGATGATATTCATCCGCTGGGTCTTGACTGAAATACAAGCCATATAAAAAACCACTCGTGTTGTAACCTATACGTATACATGGTACGTATATATATCAAGTGCATATCGTGACTGCAGTAGCTTGCGGAAACAAACATGTGGTTCTTTTTTAATTATTTTTTTTTTTAACAAAGGAGGCATAGGCTGGATGCTCAAGGAAGCTCTTGGAAAATGAGAAGAGAGATTTGTCCAGCTACTCTTGTCACGAATTTGTCTGTTGAATTAGTTTATATCGCGCCGATGTAAAAGGATACCGTCGACCTGCGATAGAACGGCATACAAGTTATTCTGTTGACACAGTTTTATCGAAAGTACAACGTAAATGGCGAGGCATGAGTCCACACACACACACACAAACACACGCGCGCGTGCATGCATAATGTGTTTGTGTGTGTGTGTGTGTGTGTGTGTGTGTGTGTGTGTGAGAGAGAGAGAGAGAGAGAGAGAGAGAGAGAGAGAGAGAGAGAGAGAGAGAGAGAGAGAGAGAGAGAGAGAGAGAGAGAGAGAGAGAGAGAGAACTCAGAACTCAGAACTCAGAACTTTATTACATAAGGATAAAGGTTTTAGGCTTAGCCTAATCTTCCAACCTGTCCTTGGAACATATACAGAGAATAATTGTAAACAAAAACAAAGACTGCGCACATACCTCATCAAAGTATTAAACTAATAAAACATCAAAATAATGGTCGAGTATAAACATACAAAATATTGGACTCACAAAGTCATATAAAACAAAACCAAATACAAACAAACGTAAATGTTTTTTACATTTCTTAAAAAAGTACAGCAATGTATTGCCGAACAGGGCCATATATACAGGCAGCTAAAGTTTCAAGAAGAAGGGGGAGGGGGACGAGGGATTACACATTCAGATTAACTACATATACACTATTTAAAAACAATGTTCTATTTTGCTTCCCTATTTCTGTTCTGAAGTTTTTGATCATCTGACTACCCTGCTTTTCTATTTGGTAGATAATAATTATGCACTCTTTTCTGAAAAAATGGGTAGGGGGTGGGGGAAGTAAAAGTATCTACAGTTCAAGATTTTGCGCGACAAGAGGTGTATTTCTTTTAACAGTGGTAAAGAGGGATAACTCAACTTGGTATCTAACACTATTTCTGAACACTGTAATCACTTTAACACTTTTAATATATGTTTGTCTGTGTTCCAAGTTTCAAATTAAGCTTCACAAATGGGTAAAAAAAATAGTTTTCTCATAATTCACAAGTTAAATCATTATGTTGGATGTTCTATTTTGCTTCCCTCTTTCTCTTCTTAAGTTTTTGATCATCTGACTACCCTGCTTTTCTATTTGGAAGATAATATGCACTCTTTTCTGACAAATGGGAAGGGGGTGGGGATAGTAAAAGCATCACAGTTCAAAATTTTGCGCGTTAAGAGGTATATTTTTTTTTAAATTGGTAAAGAGGGATAACTCAACTTGGTATCTAACACTATTTCTGAACACTGTAATCACTTTAACACTTTTAATCAATGTTTGTTGGTGTTCCATGCTTCAAATTAAGCTTCAAAATGGATACAAAAGGATTTTTTTCCGAATTCACAAGTAAAATCACTACGTTTAATGTTCTATTTTGCTTCCCTATTTCTCTTCTTCAGTTTGTGATCATCTGATTGTTATTTTGTTTACATTTTCACAATACAATATTGCAACTTATTCAGTAGTGTTTGCGTGAAAAAATCTGATACCTATGCTTAAACTTCAGTCGTTATCTTAAAATTTTGCGCGTTAAGCCCTTTATATTTTGTATTTTCCTGATAAAGCAAACATTGAACTAACAGAAAAAGTAACTTTTAAAACTACCTAATCACTTTGAAACTGGGCCTCCAAAGTGTACTCCAGCCTTAAGAGCATTGCATACATTATCCGAGTACACAATGGAAACTAAACACCAGGGACAGTTTATAGTGTGATCAAATGTGTGTGTAACTGCCTTTTAAAGGCCTTTAATGATGCGGACCGTTTGATTTCTATTGGCAAAGAATTCCACAGAGATGATCCTGAAAAAGCTAAGCTGGATTTATAAAGATCTATACGAGGAATTGGAGGAAGTAAATGTTGAGACCCATACCTCTTCGTAACATGTGTAAAATAGGATTGCACATACCTGGGCACATCACCATATACATAATATACATAAAGACAGCCTTATTGTATGCAAGGTGGGTTTTTAGGGGAAGGAAATTAAGGCTGTTTAACTTCATTTCTGTAGACATGTGCGATTCATACATGATAAGTTTTGCAGCACGACGGTGGTACAAAGAATTGAGTTTCAATAAGTGAACATCACTGCAGCCATCCCACAATGTCGAAGCAAAATTAATATGAGGCATTGTATGAGCATGAACGAACATTTTTAATGTTTCAGACTTCGCATAATGTTTGAGTTTTGACAACAAATACAAATTCCTTGATAACACTTTGCAGAGGTTGCTTATGTGTGTTTGCCATTTCATTTCTTCATCGACAGTTACACCAAGTATGCGATGTTCTTTAACTTGCTGTATTTGAGTTGTACCTAAGGACAATTGTAATTTAAGAGGACTTATCTGATGCTTTTGTCTTGTGGTAATAACAATGCTTTTAGTTTTTTCTGGGTGCAGTATCATGACATTTGATGTGCACCATTTCGCAACTTCGTCCAAAGTGTTCTTCAGGGAAGAATTTACTGATTCCAACGAGGTGTTACTGGTATGAATAGACAAATCGTCTGCAAAAAACTCGCATTTGACTTTATCATCCGATACATGTAAAGGCAAATCATTAACAGAGACAGAGAGAGACAGAGAGAGAGAGAGAGAGAGACACAGAGAGAGAGAGAGAGAGAGAGAGAGAGAGAGAGAGAGAGAGAGAGAGAGAGAGAGAGAGATTGGATTGGATTGGATTGGATTGTTTAATTGTGTAACCAGTGATTTGGTTTTTACAATGGTAAAAAAAGAGAAAATGTACAAAATCAGCATTTCACGTAATCGAATCAAATGTATATACATGGTGTTAAATATTTTTGGCAGTTGCTTGCTAATATAGTCACCTCACCATATAGATATATACATCGTAGCAAACAGTGTATCAACCATGAAAACTTTCTGGTAACGGTAATACCGAGGGGTACATTTTCCATGTCACGAATCAAACATCAAGTCTCTTCTGCCTCGCTTTCCAAGCCAGGAATAGATATTTAGCAAAACTTACGGCTTTTGTTTCGTCGCTACCTTTCAACAGTTCACACAGTTGGAGTTCGCATGGAGAGTCAACCGGTATGCCAATATATCTGGTTCTAATAGCCTGATACACTGGGCACACAAAGACAACATGCATTTCATCCTCAGTTTTATTTGTACAAAAAGGGCATAGCCGGCTTGCTTCCGAATGCGAAAAACGTTGCCTGTGTGCACTGAATGGAGAGACGCCAAGTCTGAACCTGCTGAGAGCTGTCCTGTAGATATTCACTTTTATAAAGTCTAAATAATGTTCTCGTCCGATCAGACTTTTGTGACTGTGGTAAAGTTCAAAGCGAGGACTTTGTGACGTATGGTTGAGCCATTTCAGACAAAAGTTTTCACTTAATCGTTCTTTGAAGGTGCGCAGGAATAGTCTCTCATCTGCCACGCTTCCAAATTGCCACACAAGGCCAAAACCAAGCTCACACAACAAAGACTTAACACGTGTGACCCAGTTGTCATGACCCCTTTCATGCATATTCAATAGGGACAAGTATGCCATCTTAGAAAATCTAACGTCCGGCTGCTTAAGTAAGCGGAACCAATATTGAATGCACTTTGCAGCGGACTCAATGTGAAGTGGATAACGGCCAAGTTCACTGTAAATCATGTCGTTAGGTGTCATGGTTGGTACATTCATAAAAAGCTTGCACGCGTAAAGGTGCACCCTTTCGATCTGTTTATTTTCGCTGTGACCCCAAAGTTCAGAAGCATAGAGCAGTGAAGGAACAATTTGAGCATCAAACAGTTTGAAAAACACTTCGCATGAGGAAATACCACACTTTTTCAGCGTTCTAAGGATTTCCATTGTTCCCTTTTTGCCTCTCGACACAAATTCCTCCGTGCCTATGTTTAAAGGCAGAGTAAGCCTCCCGTAAACCATCACAGATACGGTCAGGCTTTTACACACAGTACAAACACCATTTCATTTAAACACTCACCAATTGAGAACATCCTAGGTGCCCTCCGTAAAGAGCGAACAATTTTCAAAGAATTTATTTTTGCGTGGTTTATCTTACCCCTGAGCCATCGTGAACCCGTGTGATCCAGTTTTCCCTTTTCACAATGCAGTCGTCATAGTTAGTCATTTGAATGCGACTCGACGTGAGCTTATCTACAATAGCACGTTTTTTTTATGCACGAAACAACGGCTGTGGTTCACAAGAACTCTAGCGATGGCTTTTGACTGTTGAGAGGAACGGCGATTTGCACTGATAAACCGGCCGTCGTCTGCTACGACCCTTGCGTGACCCTGCTTCCGGGCTTTTCTTTTTTTTAAACTTTCACAACTTCGAATTGTTCTGATCTTGTCTTGATGAAAAACGAATTCTTTTATGATTAAAGAATGTTTGTGTAACAAGCTGTCAATTTATTATTTAGATTTTAAAAGTTAGGTCTAGCGCAAAAACGAGGCGCCGTTGTTGTTAACGGAACAAGTCTACGAAAATAAATTCTTTGAAAATGTCTCACGCTCGACAGAAAGCAGCCAGGATGTTCCCGTTCGGTGAGCGTTCAAATGGAAGTATGCTTGTACTGTATTTAGACGCTCGGGGAGCTCTGTGATGGTTTACGGGAGGCTTACTGTGCCTTTAAACTCATCATTGTAGAAAAGGTGAAGCCAAGGTATTTATACCTACCAACAACTTCGAGTATCTCAGTGCCTAAGTACCACTTTTCTTTCTCGGATAGATAACCACCTTTACGGAATACCACAACTTTTGTTTTTTCCGCATTAACTTTCAGTCCGAGTCTGTTTGATGATTCGTATAGTGTGGTTAGCTGTGTTTGCAGTCCTATTACAGTAGATGATATGAGGGCGAGGTCATCCGCAAACAACATGAGAAATATTTCTACCTGGTTAGGTAGTAACTGAATGCCCTGTCTCCCTTTCCCGATTATGTCATTTGCGAGTTCATTGATAAAGAAGGTGAACAGAATCGGACTACACATACATCCCTGTTTCAGGCCCTGAGAGAGAGAGAGAGAGAGAGAGAGAGAGAGAGAGAGAGAGAGAGAGAGAGAGAGAGAGAGAGAGAGAGAGAGAGAGAGAGAGAGAGAGAGAGAGAGAGACAGAGACAGACAGACAGGCAGACAGACAGACCCACAGACAAGGCATATAACTTCATCGAGCTATTCGAAGCAGACTCGAAAACTCATATCCAACACTGACTTGCCTCCCACGCATCTCAGGGCACCAGCTGAGCCACCAGGAAACCAATGTTGACTTAAATAGGTCGGAATGGCCCAGTTGTTTTAAGCGTTCGCTGGTGGCGCAGTGGTGGGCAAGAAGCCAGTTCCAGACTTCTTTTGACGATGGGCACTTCACTCGGTTGAAGTACCTCCATCCGTAAGCCTGAGTGCCTTTCCGCAGTGAGGTGTAACACTTCAGACTACAGGTAATTCGTTATGTTTGAGATGGAGTGGTGTGCGTATTGAGTTTTAACGGAAGAAAATTGTTGATGTCTGTTTCTGTATATTTGTGTATAACATGTGCGTGTGTGGAGTCAGTGTGGCGGGGTGGGGTGGTGTGTGTGTGTTAGTGTGTGTAAGTGTGTGTGTGCGTGCGTGTGTGTGTGTGCGTGCGTGTGTGTGTGTGTTGTGTGTGTGTGTGTGTGTGTGTGTGTGTGTGTGTGTGTGTGCGTGTGCGTGTGAATCAGAATGACACACACAGACGGTCCTTACATTTAAGCAGCACTTCCCACGAAACGTTTGCTTTGCATAAATGCGGTCGCGATCGAATTCTTTCCCTCTCCCTCCCCCTCTCTTTCTTCCTCTTTCTATCACTCTTTCTCTCTCCCTCCCCCTCTCTTTCTTCCTCTTCTATCACTCTTTCTATCACTCTTTCTCTCTCCCTCCCCCTCTCTTTCTTCCTCTTTCTATCACTCTTTCTATCACTCTTTCTATCACTCTTTCTCTCTCCCTCCCCCTCTCTTTCTTCCTCTTTCTATCACTCTTTCCATCACTCTTTCTATCACTCTTTCTCTCTCCCCCCCCCTCTCTTTCTTCCTCTTTCTATCACTCTTTCTATCACTCTTTCCCTCTCCCTCCCCCTCTCTTTCTTCCTCTTTCTATCACTCTTTCGATCACTCTTTCTATCACTCTTTCTCTCTCCCTCCCCCTCTCTTTCTTCCTCTTTCTATCACTCTTTCTATCACTCTTTCTCTCTCCCTCCCCCTCTCTTTCTTCCTCTTCTATCACTCTTTCTATCACTCTTTCTATCACTCTTTCTCTCTCCCCCCTCTCTTTCTTCCTCTTTCTATCACTCTTTCTATCACTCTTTCCCTCTCCCTCCCCCTCTCTTTCTTCCTCTTTCTATCACTCTTTCTATCACTCTTTCTCTCTCCCCCCTCTCTTTCTTCCTCTTTCTATCACTCTTTCTATCACTCTTTCCCTCTCCCTCCCCCTCTCTTTCTTCCTCTTTCTATCACTCTTTCTATCACTCTTTCCCTCTCCCTCCCCCTCTCTTTCTTCCTCTTTCTATCACTCTTTCTATCACTCTTTCTATCACTCTTTCTCTCTCTCCCCTCTCTTTCTTCCTCTTTCTATCACTCTTTCTATCACTCTTTCTCTCTCCCTCCCCCTCTCTTTCTTCCTCTTTCTATCACTCTTTCTCTCTCCCTCCCCCTCTCTTTCTTCCTCTTTCTATCACTCTTTCTATCACTCTTTCTATCACTCTTTCTCTCTCCCCCCTCTCTTTCTTCCTCTTTCTATCACTCTTTCTATCACTCTTTCCCTCTCCCTCCCCCTCTCTTTCTTCCTCTTTCTATCACTCTTTCTATCACTCTTTCTATCACTCTTTCTCTCTCCCCCCTCTCTTTCTTCCTCTTTCTATCACTCTTTCTATCACTCTTTCCCTCTCCCTCCCCCTCTCTTTCTTCCTCTTTCTATCACTCTTTCTATCACTCTTTCTATCACTCTTTCCCTCTCCCTCCCCCTCTCTTTCTTCCTCTTTCTATCACTCTTTCTATCACTCTTTCTCTCTCCCCCTCTCTTTCTTCCTCTTTCTATCACTCTTTCTCTCTCCCTCCCCCTCTTTTTCTTCCTCTTTCTATCACTCTTTCGATCACTCTTTCCCTCTCCCCCCCCTCTCTTTCTTCCTCTTTCTATCACTCTTTCTATCACTCTTTCTATCACTCTTTCTCTCTCCCCCCCTCTCTTTCTTCCTCTTTCTATCACTCTTTCTATCACTCTTTCTCTCTCCCCCCTCTCTTTCTTCCTCTTTCTATCACTCTTTCTCTCTCCCTCCCCCTCTCTTTCTTCCTCTTTCTATCACTCTTTCGATCACTCTTTCTCTCTCCCTCCCCCTCTCTTTCTTCCTCTTTCTATCAGTCACTCTTTCGATCACTCTTTCTCTCTCCCTCCCACTCTCTTTCTTCCTCTTTCTATCACTCTTTCTATCACTCTTTCCCTCTCCCTCCCCCTCTCTTTCTTCCTCTTTCTATCACTCTTTCTCTCTCCCTCCCCCTCTCTTTCTTCCTCTTTCTATCACTCTTTCTATCACTCTTTCTCTCTCCCTCCCACTCTCTTTCTTCCTCTTTCTATCACTCTTTCTATCACTCTTTCTCTCTCCCTCCCACTCTCTTTCTTCCTCTTTCTATCACTCTTTCTATCACTCTTTCTCTCTCCCTCCCCCTCTCTTTCTTCCTCTTTCTATCACTCTTTCTATCACTCTTTCTCTCTTAGGATTCTTTACTCATCAAAAGACAAAGGATACTAGCAAGTGCGACTTAATTCTCTTTCTGTAAACCTCGCACTTTAATTATTTCAGGGGAAACAAAAGTAAAGATAAGATATATGGCACACACACCAGCAGCTGGTAAAATAAACGCCCTGCAGCACGAAAGTGCATACAATCTCACCGCCTGAATAAGGGTGATGCGACATGTATGCGAGATAACCGTGTGTGTACTAATAAGCGAATGTCACCAAACCGCGGTTGTCTACCTTGGGTTGTCTCAGTGGGACTGTTCTGTCGTCTCCGGACGAAGGGTGAAACAAGCAACGACTTGTGACTGTCTCAGGGCCGGACCCGGGGGGGGGGGGGGGGGGGGGGGGTTCCAGGGGTTCCGGAACCCCACCCCTGGAAAAAGCATGTACCTTGCTTTGAGTGGGTGTTTAAAAAAAAAAAAAATTAAAAATAAATTCGCTGATTTGCCCCCCCCCAAAAAAGGAGGAACCCCCCCCCCCCCCCCATTACAACTCATTTGGTCCGGCCCTGTGTCTGTCTGTCTGTCTGTTCGTCTGTTCGTCTGACTGTTTTTCTCTTTATCCGTCGCAGTTTCCATCATTTCCCTCTATCTCTGGCTTGCTCTGTCTGTCATTTTGTTCTGTCTGTCTTTCGTTCAGTTCAGTCCTGTCTTTCTGTCTGTCATTTTGTTCTGTCTGTCTTTCGTTCAGTTCAGTCCTGTCTTTCTGTCTGTCATTTTGTTCTGTCTGTCTTTCGTTCAGTTCAGTCCTGTCTTTCTGTCCGTCTTCCTGTCTGTCTTTCGTTCAGTTCAGTCCTGTCTTTCTGTCCGTCTTCCTGTCTGTCTTTCGTTCAGTTCAGTCCTGTCTTTCTGCCCGTCATTTTGTTCTGTCTGTCTTTCGTTCAGTTCAGTCCTGTCTTTCTGTCCGTCTTCCTGTCTGTCTTTCGTTCAGTTCAGTCCTGTCTGTCTGTCCGTCTTCCTGTCTGTCTTTCGTTCAGTTCAGTCCTGTCTTTCTGTCCGTCTTCCTGTCTGTCTTTCGTTCAGTTCAGTCCTGTCTTTCTGTCCGTCTTCCTGTCTGTCTTTCGTTCAGTTCAGTCCTGTCTTTCTGTCCGTCTTCCTGTCTGTCTTTCGTTCAGTTCAGTCCTGTCTGTCTGTCCGTCTTCCTGTCTGTCTTTCGTTCAGTTCAGTCCTGTCTGTCTGTCCGTCTTCCTGTCTGTCTTTCGTTCAGTTCAGTCCTGTCTTTCTGTCCGTCTTCCTGTCTGTCTTTCGTTCAGTTCAGTCCTGTCTTTCTGTCCGTCTTCCTGTCTGTCTTTCGTTCAGTTCAGTCCTGTCTGTCTGTCCGTCTTCCTGTCTGTCTTTCGTTCAGTTCAGTCCTGTCTTTCTGTCCGTCTTCCTGTCTGTCTTTCGTTCAGTTCAGTCCTGTCTTTCTGTCCGTCTTCCTGTCTGTCTTTCGTTCAGTTCAGTCCTGTCTTTCTGTCCGTCT
The DNA here is from genome assembly GCF_037325665.1 of Littorina saxatilis. Classification (NCBI taxonomy): domain Eukaryota; kingdom Metazoa; phylum Mollusca; class Gastropoda; order Littorinimorpha; family Littorinidae; genus Littorina; species Littorina saxatilis. The sequence continues at coordinate 4,271,637 of NC_090247.1, read as the reverse complement.
TCCTGTCTGTCTTTCGTTCAGTTCAGTCCTGTCTTTCTGTCCGTCTTCCTGTCTGTCTTTCTGTCCGTCTTCCTGTCTGTCTTTCTGTCCGTCTTCCTGTCTGTCTGCCTCTTTCTTTGTCCTTCTCTATCTTTCTCCTCATCGTCTCTTTATCTGTCGCAGAAGACATTACATTCACTTCTCTTAATAATACAGGTCAAAGTATCGAAAGAAAAGTGTACTCAAAGAACTGACACACACACACACACACACACACACACACACACACACACACACACACATACACACACACACACACGCACACACACACACACACGCACACGCACAAACACACATACACACACACACGCACACTCAATGACACACTGACACACGTGCACAGACACACGCACACACACTCACACACACACATTCACACACACACACACACACACACACACACACACACACACACACCGTGGCATTAAAGTAAGTCTTGTCCCCACGGTACACCAGCAAGACAGTGACCGCTGGTTTGTGAGCAACACGTGAAAATCCCACTCCTCCTCTCTCACTAATGACCAGCTGTCACCTGAGCGACTTGACCAGTCAGTCCGTTCACTCTGTCAAACCTACGGTACTTTTCTTCAAAGGCCCGTAAAATGCCTTGATCAAAATGGTAGATCATCTTCTTTGGTAAGTGAACCAAGTAAATATATCCATAAATTTATGAAGAAGAAGAACGATCAGAACATTTCCTTTTTGTAGGAACTGACACATTTCTGACACAAACATGGCGTCACTATCACGAAAAACTCGTTTTTTTCTCATCTTTCATTGTGCATTCACAACAGTCATGTAGTCTACTGAGTCAATATATATTTGTCAAACACATATTAGATGTGTAGTGTTTGAACTGAAAATTTGCTCAAAGTAATAAAAATGGAAAATAGGTTCAATGTTGGCATATTTTGCCGCGACAGGTCAGCGAAGCGGTCTCGGTCGATGGGTTTCGACCAATTGGTCGTGTTTGTTCCAAACAGTTCAGTTTCGAGCCGTTAGTTCAACAAATTGACAGAATGTTTAAATCACGCTTTCAGTGATTTGTTTCCCCTTTTACACCTCTTACCGATTTCGTTTCTTTGGGATTGTACAGTCTCGTTATTTCCATCTTGAGCGGATTGCAGGAAAAAAGGCGAGAGATCAAGTTGAGCGAGGAAATGTCTGAATGTTTTAATAACGCTTTGACCGTTTTTATTTTTCTCTTTATACCTCTCGCTAATTTTGTTGTTGTCTGGTTATTTCCATTTTGAGCTCATTGCAGACAAACAGGCCAGAGATGAAGTGAAGCGACGATATGTCAGAACGCAGCAAGCCGCCAAGTGTGCATGCAGGCAGGCTTTGGGTGGATTACTTCGTCAAATGCCAGAACATCCTCCTATCTCTCTGTCTGTCTGTCTCTCTATGCCTTTGTCTGTCTGGCTCTGTCTGTCTGTCTGTCTTTCTACCTGTCTCTGTCTGTCAGTGTGTGTGTGTGTGTGTGTGTGTCTGTCTCTCTCTCTGTCTGTCTGTCTGTCTGTCTGTCTCTCTCTCTGTCTGTCTCTCTCCGTCTATCTGTCTCTGTCTGTCTGGCTGGCTGTCCACGTCTGTCTGTCTGTGTCTGTCTCTCTGTGTCTCTCATTCTCTGTCTGTCTGTCTGTGTCTATGTGTCTGTCTTTCTGTCTGTCTCTGTCTGTCTATGTCCCTCTCTCTCTCTTACCCGGACACAAACACATGCAGACAGAGGTGGGGGGCTTTCCCCCCCCCCCCCCTTGCTACCCCCTTCCCTTCCCACCCACCCCGCCTCCCCCCCTTCCTTCCCACTTTGGACATCTGCAAAATCATACGCCTCGATGTTAATGAGGATCAAGTAGCCCCTCATCAGCCACTCGCATCAAAAAGCAGCTTACTTCAACAGTCAATCGGCTTGTATCTGACTTAACGTGTCAGATACAATTGTGCCCCTTGTTCCCCATCACAATTTATTTGGGCTCCGGCAGTCAGTTAGCAACTATATTCCTCTGATCAGGCCTTTCTCATTTATTTTCAATTGATAGGTTGGTTCATAGTGTTACCCGACACTCCGTATACCATTCAGGTTACTTTGTTTCCCCCGTGTTCGTTATACTATGACAATCAACATAGGTCAAAGTTGACACTATAGGTTCGTTATACTATGACAATCAACATAGGTCAAAGTTGACACTATAGGTTCGTTATACTATGACAATCAACATAGGTCAAAGTTGACACTATAGGTTCGTTATACTATGACAATCAACACAGGTCAAAGTTGACACTATAGGTTCGTTATACTATGACAATCAACACAGGTCAAAGTTGACACTATAGGTTCGTTATACTATGACAATCAACACAGGTCAAAGTTGACACTATAGGTTCGTTATACTATGACAATCAACATAGGTCAAAGTTGACACTATAGGTTCGTTATACTATGACAATCAACATAGGTCAAAGTTGACACTATAGGTTCGTTATGCTATGACAATCAACATAGGTCAAAGTTGACACTATAGGTTCGTTATACTATGACAATCAACATAGGTCAAAGTTGACACTATAGGTTCGTTATACTATGACAATCAACATAGGTCAAAGTTGACACTATAGGTTCGTTATACTATGACAATCAACATAGGTCAAAGTTGACACTATAGGTTCGTTATACTATGACAATCAACATAGGTCAAAGTTGACACTATAGGTTCGTTATACTATGACAATCAACATAGGTCAAAGTTGACACTATAGGTTCGTTATACTATGACAATCAACATAGGTCAAAGTTGACACTATGGGTTCGTTATACTATGACAATCAACATAGGTCAAAGTTGACACTATAGGTTCGTTATACTATGACAATCAACATAGGTCAAAGTTGACACTATAGGTTCGTTATACTATGACAATCAACATAGGTCAAAGTTGACACTATAGGTTCGTTATACTATGACAATCAACATAGGTCAAAGTTGACACTATAGGTTCGTTATACTATGACAATCAACATAGGTCAAAGTTGACACTATAGGTTCGTTATACTATGACAATCAACAGAGGTCAAAGTTGACACTATAGGTTCGCGTAACTTTAAAATAACAGCAGAGATGTGAGTCTCTTCCCCCCCCCCCCCTCCTGCCACACCCCCCTCCTACCTCCTCTCTCTTCCCGTCCCCTCCACCCTGTTCATAAAACATATATCGGCATCGTTCACCGCTTGCTGTGTGTGTATTTCATTGTGAGCTAAGTTTGCTAAACAAATATTGCAATGTTAAAGATCCCACGATTGACAAAAGGGTCTTTCCTGGCAAAATTGTATAGGCGTAGATAAAAATGTCCACCAAAATACCCGTGTGACCTGGAATAATAGGCCGTGAAAGGTGGATGCAGCGCCAAAAGGCAGTCGATCTACTGGCCGATGTGAATGCGTGATATATTGTGTAAAAAATTCCATATCACACGGCATTAATAGGTAACATGCGCCTTGAGTCGCCTTGTGTGGTGAGATACGTGCGCGATATAAATCCTCGTAAATAAATAAATAAAAAATGATAAGAGAAAATGGAAAGCTATGAACATTCACAATTGAGTTTTCACCGTCCCCTCCTTACGCGCCGTGACGACTCCAACATAGTTACTGGCATTTATCTTGGCTTTGCCTCCCCAACTTTTCGGCATGGTCCTCGTCATCATATAATTACATTAGCAGGCATCTTGCTAGCATTGATGATCTCCAAATGTGCCGAAACGGCAATACAGATTTCGGCAGTGTTTCTTACATTTTCGGTAGTTTTTGGCGTCATAGTTTCCTCCTCCCTCGCCGTCAAAATGGAGGTAAAGTTTTCGGCGATTTGAAACAAATTTCGGCATTTAGCTAGCTGCGGACGTCAAACGACATTCCAACATGCGAACCAGGAAAGTCACGAATCGACATGCACTTTGTCGTGCCAAGAGCGAAGAGTTAAAACAGACACAATTGCTCGCCTTTGCAGGTGCGAGAAATGACTACATACCCCAGTTAACTGTTTGAGTGTTTTGCCATGTGCCAAGGAGCCTCTGGTTAATTTGCTCCCACAGTTAAGTGTTTGAGTGTTTTGCCATGTGCCAAGGAGCCTCTGGTTCATTTGCTCCCACAGTTAAGTGTTTGAGTGTTTTGCCATGTGCCAAGGAGCCTCTGGTTAATTTGCTCCCACAGTTAAGTGTTTGAGTGTTTTGCCATGTGCCAAGGAGCCTCTGGTTAATTTGCTCCCACAGTTAAGTGTTTGAGTGTTTTGCCATGTGCCAAGGAGCCTCTGGTTAATTTGCTCCCACAGTTAAGTGTTTGAGTGTTTTGCCATGTGCCAAGGAGCCTCTGGTTCATTTGCTCCCACAGTTAAGTGTTTGAGTGTTTTGCCATGTGCCAAGGAGCCTCTGGTTAATTTGCTCCCACAGTTAAGTGTTAGAGTGTGTTGCCATGTGCCAAGGAGCCTCTGGTTAATTTGCTCCCACAGTTAAGTGTTTGAGTGTTTTGCCATGTGCCAAGGAGCCTCTGGTTAATTTGCTCCCACAGTTAAGTGTTTGAGTGTTTTGCCATGTGCCAAGGAGCCTCTGGTTCATTTGCTCCCACAGTTAAGTGTTTGAGTGTTTTGCCATGTGCCAAGGAGCCTCTGGTTAATTTGCTCCGACAGAGTGTGAAAGCGAAAAGTCAGAGTGAGTTTTGACAAAACATACAATCTGCGTATGTTTATGTAAGTGCTTTGGTGTCTTAAGTCAGTTTTCATATATACGCTTTTCCGAACAGAATGCACACAAAAACTGCACTTTTGGTAGTTTGAAGGAAGTGGGATTGTTTTCCAATGGACAGTGTCAAACAATCAAACAATCAAACAATCAAACAACGACCTCTATTCCCACACCTGGAAAGTCATGTTTTCCTGTTGTTAGTTTACACAAGTTACGTTCGCTCAGTCACTCTTCTGTTCAATTTAGTCAATATCCGACGCTTTATGCTCAGCTGTGTGTTTGTCTGTTGGTCAGTTTGTCTGCCTGCCTGCCTGCCCGCCTGTTTGCCTGTCTGTCTGTCTGTCTGTCTCTCTCTCTCTTTAAATCTCTCTCTCTCTCTCTAAATCTCGATTTTTCTCTGTGTCCCTCTCTTTGTATCTCACCTTTCTCTTGCTCTGTCCTAAGGCCAAAAAAAAAAAAAGGGTAGGAAGGTAGGCAATCCACTTTTTTTTTAAAACGTTTTTTTCTAATGTGTACAAATTAAACCTACTTGACAGGGAAATAAGTGTGCGACTCGGGCGCTTTCGCTTTCATTGCGTTGTCTGCACTCGTTTACTTGTTTTTTGTGTGTATTTTTTTTTACAATTGTAATAAAAAGTTATAGGGTCGGCCCCAAAAAATAGGGTAGGTCGGGTTACCGTAACCACACCTATTTTTTTTGTAGGCCTAATCAATTTACTCTTTTTTCCCAAACGTTACTCCCCAACCACCTCATTTAGCCTCGAGTTCGTTTTCATGAAGTACGTATGCATACTACATGTAGAAGAGAAAAAAACCAAAAGTGACTCTTTGCCAATTACACTAATTGGGAGAGGAATAACAACATTGTAACACCTGAGCAACTTGCACCCAATCCCTCTGCCCACTCACTTTTATCTGTCTTAATTAACAAACGAACGCGTAAGCACAGAGTCTACCTTAGAGAGAGAGAGAGAGAGAGAGAGAGAGAGAGAGAGAGAGAGAGAGAGAGAGAGAGAGAGAGAGAGAGAGAGAGAGAGAGAGATAGAGAGAGAGAGAGAGAGAGAGAGAGAGAGAGAGAGAGACAATGACAATGACAATGACAATGACAATGACAATTCTTTATTTAACGAGGGTAGTAGATTAAGCAGTGGTCTGCTTTTTTACATCCAGCCCTCGCCCTAAAGAGGGACTAACTACAAAAATGAAATAAAAATACAAGATAAAAAATAGAAAATAGAAAACTAAAATTCTACATTTTAACAGATAACTAAAGTGAAAACACATTATACATATGTACACAAAATGCATTGCATTGAGATAAATTGCGAGTTGATTGATGTGAATTAAGTAGTATAGTGCAGCTTGCACTTTCTCAACATCATGCTCTAATCCATACATTACATTTTAAAGAAAATCAATCAATCAATCAGAGAGAGAGAGAGAGAGAGAGAGAGAGAGAGAGAGAGAGAGAGAGAGAGAGAGAGAGGGAGAGAGAGAGAGAGTGTGAGAGAGAGAGAGAGAGAGAGAGAGAGAGAGAGAGAGAGAGAGAGAGAGAGAGAGAGAGAGAGAGAGAGAATTGAATTGAATTGAATTGAACTTTATTTAACAAGGATTAAGATTTAAGGCTACGCCTTTTCTTACAATCTGTCCTTGGGACGCACAGACACACAATGATAAAATTGAAAAATTTAAAATTTAAAAAGTCAGAAAAATTCAGCACGTGATGATAAAGATGACGATGATGATGATGATGATGATGATGATGATGATGATGATGATGAAGATGAGGCATGAAGAGCATACATATGTGGTTATTCATAAAATCAAATGCATACTATGCAAGTAATTATAAGTACAAGCTGGTAGCAATCGAACATGTAGCAATAGTACAACAAAAATATGTTCAGAATATACAATGCACAGCATATCTTTGGCGTAATACTAAGTGTGGTAAATCAAAACGCGTTAAACTACTCAGACATTAAGTGTTTTTTGACACATTTTTTAAAAACTTTTTAAAGACTTTAAGTGCTTAAGGGATGATGGAAGTGAATTCCAAACTGATGTACCCGAAAAAGCAAGACTGGTCTTATAAAGGTCAATTCGTGGAATCGGTGGGATCAAGTTGACCGACCCATATCTGTCGGTAGCTTTATTAAATAATGATGTAATGTAAATCGGCACTTTACCGTAATACAATTTGTGCATGAAAATGGCTTTGTTTAACTTGAGATGCTTTTCCAGTGGAAGAAAGTTAAGCATTTCTAATTTCATAGCTGTTGGGGCATTATCCTTTACGATGAGTTTAGCCGAGCGACGATAGAGAGAGTCTAACTTTTTCAAGTGGAAATCACTGCTGCCATCCCAGAGCGTCGAAACATAATTGATGTGAGGCATTACATGAGCATGTTTGAACATTTCCAGAGTTCTTCTGTCCGTAAATTGCTTTAACTTGGATAGGAGGAAAACGTTCTTGGCTACTTTCTTGCAAATATGCTGTAATTGTGCCTGCCACTTGAATTCACAATCAATAATTACCCCTAAGACACGATGCTGTTGAATTTGTGAGATATTTTAACAGCAACCGAGCCATTGTCCTGGCCACAGACTATCAGTGATGCCTTTTAAATGTACCTCTTAATGATAGATTTAATTTGGTTTGATGACTGTTTGACCTTTGATCATAACTAGTGCTGTGATAATGAGCTTTAGCACTGTTGTGATGGTGTTGACACTATACTTTGCCCAATTGAGTCTAACTACCTGATGGCTAATCTACTGTGATACCTGTGATAACTGATGATGATTACTGGGATTGGTTTTATGTGTTTGGTTGGTCTCTTCTTTTGGTAGTGCAATAGCGTTAATTATGGATTGTTGTTATCATCATTTACATAAAAACTTATCTGTTAATCCAAACAATGATATACTTACTGTGATGTTCTTAACTACACTTTAACATGGAATGTATGTATGTATGTATGTATGTATGTATGTATGTATGTATGTATGTATGTATGTATGTATGTATGTATTGTATGTATGTATACATGTATGTAGTTATGTATGTAGGTATGTATGCATGTGTGTTGGTGTGTCGGTGTGTCATGTGTGCAAGTAAAAAGGGTATTGTAGTTGTACATATATTACTTTAGATATTTTTTTGTTATCATGGGTTTTATGAATTTTCTTCTCTTATTCTTTTATAATTATTAATTAATGACCTATATGTGCTGATGACCAATTTAATTTCCTTTGTTGGATCAATAAAATGTTATGAGTTATGAGTTATGAGTTATGAGTTAGTAAGATTTAGTTTGAGTGGAGAAATCTGGTGTTTTTGTCTGGTTGCAATTACCATACTTTTAGTTTTTATTGGATGGACAAGCATAGCATTGGCACTACACCAGTTATTTACATCGTTTAAAGCTGTTTGAAGGGAGGACTCTATTACTGGAACAGACTTTCCACTTGCATGAAGAGAAGAATCGTCAGCAAAAAAATCACTTCTTACATTACTATCAGAAATGTGCAGTGGCAGATCATTGATATACAGACAGAACAAGATCGGCCCAAGCACGTGCACTGACCCTTGAGGCACCCCGCATTTCACAGTCTCCTCAGTAGATATTTTACAGTTTAGGGCAGTATATTGAGATCTGTCCTGTAAATAGGAAGCAAAAAAGTTACACACTAAACTGTTTCTCATATACAACTGTAATTTCTTCAATAAAATTGAATGATCAACACGATCAAACGCTTTTTTAAAGTCAAGAAACACAGCACCACTGATTTCAGAGAGAGAGAGAGAGAGAGAGAGAGAGAGAGAGAGAGAGAGAGAGAGAGAGAGAGAGAGAGAGAGAGAGAGAGAGAGAGAGAGAGAGAGAGAGAAAGAGAGAGAGAGAGACAGAGAGAGAGAGAGATAGAGAGAGAGATAGAGAGAGAGAAAGACTGAGAGAGAGAGAGAGAGACTGAGTGAGAGAGACTGAGAGAGAGAGAGAGAGAGAGAGATGGATGGATGGATGGATGGATGGATTGTTTAAATGTATAACCAGTGGATTGGTTTTTACAATGGTAAAAAAATAAAATTTTCAAAAGCAGCATTTCACTTTTACACTGACGTGATCGTTGATCGTAACAATTTTTGACAGATGCCTGCTAATAAAGTCAGCATACAGGCACACTCACACACGCACACACACACACACACACACACACACACACACACACACACACACACACACACACACACACACACACACACACACACGCGCGCGCGTGCCGCACGTAAATACGTACATATAAATATATACACCGTAGCAAGCAGATTTGCATACATCATCAAAAAAAAACCACCCAAATTTGTTTGCCCATTCAAAAAACAGATAAATATTCTTTCTTCTGCAAGAAAAACGGCATCTCCCAGTAGGCAGTAGGCATACAGACAGCTAGCCAGACAGGCTGACAGACACGCACACGCACTCACAGAGTATCAACCAAAAAAAACAAAAGCAAAAACAATTCCTGGTAACGGTAACAATGAGGAATGCATGTTGCATGTCATGAATCACACA
>NC_090247.1:4224797-4257297 GCF_037325665.1 Littorina saxatilis | reverse complement strand
GTAAATCGGCACTTTACCGTGATACAATTTATGCATGAAAATGGCTTTGTTTAACTTGAGATGCTTTTCCAGTGGACGAAAGTTAAGCATTTTTAATTTCATATCTGTTGAGGCATTATCCTTTACGATGAGTTTGGCCGAGCGACGATAGAGAGAGTCTAACTTTTTCAAGTGGACATCACTGCTGCCATCCCAGAGCGTCGACACATAATTAATGTGAGGCATTACATGAGCATGGTGGAACATTTCCAGAGTCCTTCTGTCGGTATATTGCTTTAACTTGGATAGGAGGAAAACGTTCTTGGCTACTTTCTTGCAAATATGCTGTATTTGTGCCTGCCACTTGAATTCACAATCAAGAATTACCCTTAAAACGCGCGATGCTGTTGAACTTGTTCAATTGATTGTGTACCAATAGTAAGATTTAGTTTGAGTGGAAAAATCTGATGTTTTTGTCTGGTTGCAATTACCATACTTTTAGTTTTTATTGGATGGACAAGCATAGCATTAGCACTACACCAGTTATTTACATCGTTTAAAGCTTTTTGAAGGGAGGACTCTATTACTGTAACAGACTTTCCACTTGGCTTAGAGAGAGAGAGAGAGAGAGAGAGAGAGAGAGAGAGAGAGAGAGAGAGAGAGAGAGAGAGAGAGAGAGAGAGAGAGAGAGAGAGAGAGAATCAGAATCAGAATCAGAATGGTTTAATTGCTAGGCAATATGCCCATTGCAAGTGGGGATGTCTTTGGGGAAGGGTATTCGAACACTCAAATATCGAAACCGAAAGCGAAAGTGCACACAGTTACAGAAATTACACGAATGTGAGTGTCCGTTCCAACTGACATATCAACATGTCAGGTGTGTCGCGCTCTGAACGAGGCTAAAATGTCCGTTCAATGCCCATTGTCTTTCACAATACTGGCACACGATTTCAGGTTCGATCGCGAAACGTGTGTTAACCGAGGTAGAACCGGATCAGGTCAATGAGTATCTTCTGTCTTGCTTGGATTTGCTGTAGATGGTGCTGGTGTATCTTCCATTTTTCCACTGGTCTCCACGAGGCGAGCTGCTGCATGTAGCCCAGTTCTTCTGGAATCATGTTCTTGGAACCCTGCTTGATGAACCAGAATGTTACTCCGTCGCTGCACACCGCACTCTGTGGGTTGGACACAAGCACTAAATCGTCCGTCTCGAAAATATACAGAGGTTCTTCGGAGTTGTCATTTGTCACAATTCTGTGAAGTGTGTTGTTCCTGCGCCTGTCCCGCAGACGACGTTGCAACGGCCTGTCCATGATTGTCCCAGTGTACTTTTTAACCGTGTCTAAAGGATCATCCTCTGCTGGGTCAAAACAGTTTTCTCCAGGCACGCTTTCTGTTGTCATATGTTCAGCTGACTTAGACTGTGTTTTAAAACCGTGCTCTTCTGCGTGCAAGTTTGCCGAATAACCACAAAATGGGTCACCAAGAGAGAGAGAGAGAGAGAGAGAGAGAGAGGGGGGGGGGCTGTATCAGCAATGTCAAGGGCATGACGTAACGGGGGGGGGGGGGGGGGAATGTAGTAAATGAGAATTACAACTCATTAAGCGTGTGTCTGCCTCACCTCAGACATGTCACTACAAACAAGAAACCAACTGCCTGGATGTTCTCAAACCTAGAGGACGAGAAACAACATTGTTGGATGATTTCCTACATTAACATTTTGAAGAGAATATACGTGTGTATCTGAAACTGTCTTCATTATCATGGTCTGAGTGGTTTGTGCAGGATTTGAAAGGAGTTGTCATATAATTACATATTGGTGTGTGTTTGTGTTTGTGTGTGTGCGCGTGTGTATGTCTGTGAGTGTGTGTGTGTGTGTGTGTGCCGGTGTGTGCGCGCATGCGCGTGTGCGGGCATGCGCGCGCGTGTGGGTATGCAAAGCATACTACGAGCGTTGTTGAATTCAGGGCCTTTTCTCATCGAGCGATCGCTAACTCATACCGGAGTGACTGTTTTTATATTAAGAGTCCAGGAAAGTATGTTTATAGACCCTATATTTTGATGGTTGTTACGTTATATGCTTTCTCAGTTGTCGAACAAATATGGCTTGAGTGGAACTTGTTCAATTAAAAAGCACAGTGGCCATCCATGTTTAAGCAGTATTTTGTGCAACAACAACGTTTCTACAAACAAGCCTGAGCCAGTATGATTGCAACTTTTTTCGCACCCGATTATTTCACCACTTACAATGATGTGTTTACAGAAAGATAAGCAAAAACATATCTGGTTCAATTACTTAGGACCAGCCCTAGCGACCACAACAACACAATTATACCGTCATAAGCAACAACACGCTTTTACGTCATATCGAATGACGCCATTGCTTGGGTGTGAAATCGCACACCTTCGCTGTTACCCCAGTTTTTCACCTGCCCGCGTTTTTGGTATTCGACTTCTTACAAACCCGCGGACCGTCAAGAGAATGGCACCGTGTTTTCTCAGGTGTTTGGTGTAGGCTCTCACCCCCTCCTGCCACGGTGCCAGAACTTTTGACAGGTAAGGAGAGCTAGGGGAGCAATACAAGGGTATCGCTCTTTCTGTTGAGAGGATGAGTTGGGATTGCTCGTCGTTGTTGTTGTTGTTGTTTTTAAATTTGTAGGTAAGGGGGGGGGGTGGGGGGAGGTAGGAGAGGTGGTGTTTGAGGAAGGAGAAGAGTTATTGGTAGAAAAAGGGGTGGGGAGGGTGGGCAGATCAAGAGCTTGACTGCTAGGAGGGGGCGGGTGAGGGCGGGGGGGGGGGGGGGGGGGAGAGAAAAATGCTGGAGGGCTGGGAGTGGGGATCAGAGGGTTGTACAGAGTTGATGGTAGGAGGGAGGGAGGGGGGGGGGGGGGTGGATCTACGATTTAGACGTCTTATGAATTTTTTTCGAAGGGAAAGAGATTAACTTACTTTTGAGGTATGCCTTTTTATATATCATTTATTTTAATTTTTTAAAGTCTGACAGTTATATATATATATATATTAATGGTGAATGCACTGTTCCACTTCGAATTTTCTTCGAAATTGTTCTTATATTTTAGCATGAAATAAACGTCAGATAGTGTCATCGCAAACCGCCCTCTCTGTTCACCTCCCCCCTTTGTGAGGTTTAGTAAACATTATTGGGATGAGCGGGCAGTAACAGAGCTGAAGGATTCCTGAAAAAGCGGATGAGAGGAAGATGCTTGTCATTAACTTTATTATTTTAACATCATGCCATGGAAGGTTTGGTGCGGTGTTTTGTTGTTGTTGTGTTCGTCATTATATGACTGTGTTTATGAAGAGCAGATGTAGGCTAAATAAAGCGATGATCGGTAATCTTGGAGAAATGTCAAAAAGTTCTTTTAATTGTTTGTTTATCTGCCGGGTTTTTTTTCTCAACCTGTCAAAGCGGTGCGAGATTCTCTTTCATTGACAGGTGCTTTTCTTTTACTCTTTCTGTCTGTGTGTCTTTCTGTCTGTGTGTCTTTCTGTCTGTGTGTCTTTCTGTTTGTGTGTCTTTCTGTCTGTGTGTCTTTCTGTCTGTGTGTCTTTCTGTCTGTGTGTCTTTCTGTCTGTGTGTCTTTCTGTCTGTGTGTCTTTCTGTCTGTGTGTCTTTCTGTCTGTGTGTCTTTCTGTCTGTGTGTCTTTCTGTCTGTGTGTCTTTCTGTTTGTGTGTGTCTCTACCTGTCTCTCTGACTGTTCTCTACCTGTTTCCGTCTCTGTTTGTTGTAGGTATTTCTTTCTGTCTGTCTCTCTTTTTCTCTCTCCCTCGTTCTCTCCTGAATACTTTCTCGTCTTCTGTCTCTCAATTTTGGTCCTCGCAGGTTTGCTTGCAGGCCAATCAAAAACAAACAAAACAACAAACAAACAAACAATTTTGCTTTTTTATAAGCCGAAGGGGAAGAAAAAAAGAAAGGAAATAAGGAAAGTCAGAAAGAGGGCAAGAAAATTCTACCTGTGCACGATTTAGACGTCTTATGAACACGAAGATTTATTCTTTGATGTAAAAAAAAAAATTCTGCATTTTGCATTCTTGATAAAGGGACATGAATGTTTCGGTCTGACTCAAGACCACACAGCCTTTAGTGCGCATTTGAGGGGTCTATGGGATAATGTGCCAAAGTTACCAGGCCAAAGTTACCAGGCCAAAGTTACCAGGCCAAAGTTACCAGGCCAAAGTTACCAGGCCAAAGTTACCAGGCCAAAGTTACCAGGCCAAAGTTACCAGGCCAAAGTTTGCACAGAGTGCTGTCAGGACAAGCAGTGACTCTTTAAAGCAAGACAGTAATAGTGACACGATAAACTTATAGCCACAAGAAATTCCCGTCTTTAAAGCAAGACAGTAATAGTGACACGATGAACTTATAGCCACAAGAAATTCCCGTAACAGCAAGGTCTTGGAGCTTGGGGCCGCTTTCTCTACCTGTACACAAACCGATCAAACTTACCACATGACACTTCAATGCTCCGTTAGCACCTTGTCAACAAGCAAGCAACTCTCTCATCACCCCCCCCTCCCCCCCCCTCCCCCCACAAAAACAGACGCGTATGCACATAAAGCACCCACACATACGCGCGCGCGCAAACACACACACACACACCCACACGCACGCACGCACGCACATACACCCTCACGCACGCACGCACGCACACACAGACACAGACACAGACACAGACACACACACACACACGCGCTCTCTGCCGTCTGTTTGTCAATCTGATCTCTCTTTTTGTACCTACCCCTGTCTCTCTGTCTGTTCTCTATTTGTTTCTGTCTCTGTTAGTTTTCTTTCTGTATGTCTTTCTCTTTATCTCCCTTTCTCTCTCTCACCCCCCCTCCCCCCCCTCCTCTGATACTTCCTCTTCTTCTGTCTGTGACCGATAAAAAGAAGCCCTTTTCTCCTCGCAGGGTTGCTTGCAGGCCAATGGAGACAAAGAAGCTAACAACAAACACACAAACAAAAACACAAACAAACAAACACAAAAACAAACAGTTTTGCTTTTTTTATAAGCCGAAGGGGAAGAAAGACAGAAAGGAAATCAGGAAAGTCAGAAAGAGGGTAAGCACATTCTACCTGTGCATGAGAGTATATTGCTCTTTTAACGGAAAAAAAAGACAAATTCATAGAGAGCAATTATTTTTCTGCATTTTGCATTCTTGATGACGGGAAATGAATGCTTCGGTCTGACTGGAGACCACCCAGCCTTTAGTGCGCATTTGAAAGGTATACGGAGAAATGTTAAGGGCAGAATATACCTGCGCAGTTTCAGCGGCACAGACGACGCACTGCCTATTATTTATGCCGCGATAGGTATTATAACGAGTACTTGGCCTGTTTTCCTTTCATGCAACGTGTAGCGGGCTGGGATAAGCTGCAGTGCGTCGTCGGTCCTGCTGGTTACATATGTGAGCGGAGCCCCTTACCAAGCCAAAGTTTACCACAGCGTGCTGCAAGGACAAGCAGTGACTCTTTTAAAGCAAGACAGTGATAGGGACACGATAAAGTTATAGCCACAAGAAATTCACCTAAAACCAAGGTCTTAGACCTTGGAGCAGCTGTCTCTACCTTTACAAAAATCAATAAAACCTATCGCAAGCACTTCAATGCTCCGTTAGCACCTTGTCAACAAGCAGCTCTCTGATTACCCACCCTCCATCCACAAAGATAGACGCATATACACATAAAGCACCCACACATACGCGCACACGCACACACACACACACACACACTAACACAGAACCTAAATCTCGTCGTGCTACGATTCCATGCACAACACTCCTTCCCCCTCCCCCTCCCTCAAACCCTCCCACCCCCCCACGAAAGCAAAACAACACAAAAAACAACCTTGAGGCACTCAAACTTCCTGATTAGCATCAAAGGGAAAGCGACTTGTGAACAATTTCCTCTCCCAGCCGTCTGTTAAAAAACAAACAAAAAAAGAGAAAAGGACAAGAAAGAGCAGCTAAATGTCAAAGAGCTCGCGCAGCTAGCTCAGGTGGCGGACGGAGTCGTATCCCGTGTTCGCCACCGCCAGACGCGAATGCAACTAGAACGCAGCTGAACGCAGCTAGACTGACGAGACGAGTGTCGAGCGGACCAGATACACATCGTATGACGCTTGTCTTGCTGATTGGTCTTCTTTACTTCAAGCCTTTTTCTTCTCTGTGAGCCTGGGAAATATTCTGAAGGGTGGAATGGGTGGGGGGGGGGGGGAGGAAGTGGGGGAGAGGAGTAGGAGAAGGAGGAGGAGAGAGAGAGAGAGAGAGAGAGAGAGAGAGAGAGAGAGAGCGAGGTTGCGAGAGGGTGAGAAAGAGAGTGAGTGAGATAGAGAGAGAGAGACTGAGAGAGAGAGAGAGATAGAGAGAGAGAGAGACAGCGAGACTGAGAGAGAGAGAGAGCGAGAGGGTGAGAAAGAGAGTGAGTGAGATAGAGAGAGAGAGCGAGACTGAGGGAGAGAGAGCGAGAGGGTGAGAAAGAGAGTGAGTGAGATATATATATATATATATACTAGAGGAATACCCGGCTTCGCCGGGGTGAATCGCTCAAATGCCAGAACATACAGACAGACAAAAGCCGCTAGACCCCATCACAAACAGAACTCTACAATCAACAGGTTTTTTCCCCCACACACACACACAAACACACACACAGAGAAGCCGTATATATATATGCATATCTGTATCTATAAATATATAGAGATAGGTGAGAGTGTATTTTTCGCGTGGCTATAAATTGATTCGACCTTTTCACTTTGACAGTAAGAACAACTTACGGGTGCAAGGGAAGCGTTCTGGACAGCGCAGTGACATTCTAAAAATAGTCACTCTCAGAAACGGGAATTTGGGGTGAACGGCGCAACAGAGACAGACAGCGTGGCGGTTCACCACAATCACCTTTGAAAGGCGAAGTCCTGTCAAACGGGATTGAGAATTTTAGAGCTTATTTCTTAGCCCTATATTATCTACTGTGGCTTCTCACATGCCAGAACATACAGACAGACAAAAGCCGCTAGACCCCATCACAAACAGAACTCTATAATACATAGGTTTTTGCCTACACACACACACAAACACACACACACACAGAGAAGCCGTATATATATATATGCATATCTGTATCTATAAATATATAGAGATAGGTGAGAGTGTATTTTTCGCGTGGCTATAAATTGATTCGACCTTTTCACTTTGACAGTAAGAACAACTTACGGGTGCAAGGGAAGCGTTCTGGACAGCGCAGTGACATTCTAAAAATAAATAGTAACTTACAACTGAACGGGAAAGCCACACGAAGGAAGGGAGATAAACGCCAAACACTGGAGAAGATAAGGAAGAGTTACTTATAATGGTGAAATGAACACAAAAACGAACATGAGTTTAGCGCTGCGCGCTGAGAGCACGTGTTGAAATATCTCATCGATGATATTGTGTCCGGGGTGTAGCTGAATACGGTGTCCAAATTTGAAAAAGAACCACCGAGAACTTTGGCGTTGTGATGTGGTGTAGCGGCTATGGTGTGTCGGTATGGGGGCCCGGGTAAGCTGAGGTGGAACCAAAATAGCTGAGGTGGAACCAAAATCGGTTCCGCGCAGCGCGCTGAGAGCACGTGTTGAAATATCTCATCGACCAGGTTGTGTCCAGGGTGTACCTGAATATGATCACCAAATTTGAAACAGATCCATCGAGAACCTTGGCCGCGCATCGCGCACAGACACACAGACACACAGACACACAGACACACACACACACAGACACTAGTCGTATATATATATAGATATAGAGAGAGAGAGAGAGAGAGAGAGAGAGCGAGAGAGAGAGAGAGAGCGAGCGAGCGAGCGAGAGGGTGAGAAAGAGAGTGAGTGAGATAGAGAGAGAGATAGATAGATAGAGAGAGAGAGAGAGAGAGAGAGAGAGCGAGACTGAGAGAGAGAGCGAGCGAGAGGGTGAGAAAGAGAGTGAGTGAGATAGAGAGAGAGAGAGAGCGAGCGAGACTGAGAGAGAGAGAGCGAGAGGGTGAGAAAGAAAGTGAGTGAGATAGATAGATAGATAGAGAGAGAGAGAGAGAGAGAGAGAGAGAGAGAGAGCGAGACTGAGAGAGAGAGAGCGAGAGGGTGAGAAAGAGAGTGAGTGAGATAGATAGATAGATAGAGAGAGAGAGAGAGAGAGAGAGAGAGAGAGAGAGAGAGAGAGAGAGAGAGAGAGAGAGAGAGAGAGAGAGAGAGAGAGAGAGAGAGAGAGAGAGAGAGAGAGAGAGATATTTGCTAACGCACATAGTTGTTATTTGTTTCTGCGCTTCCTACAAACTTGTTCAATAATGATGATGATGATGATGATGATGATGATGATGATGATGATGATGATGATGATGATGATGATGATGATGATGCATCATATTGCCGAGACACAGAGCATAACAGACAGTTATATGCCCATGAAGTTAAGACCCGCACCAGATATACGGGTGGGCCATTTCCGGCTCGATGAAGCAACAACACATTTACGTCAACGCTGATAACTTCTGTACAGCGAAAAAATAATTTGCTTTCGAGCACTATCTTTGAAAAACACAACAATTGTCAGATATCCTTCGTAACTTCCAAATTCGTTTCAAGTTCTACAGACGTTTACAACTCAGACACAGACTCAGGGCTCCTGCTGAGTTTGCTTCTTTTATCCAGATTAAGAAAATGCCGTTAACTTTATTCTCTGAAGAGTACGACTCCTTCATAACTTCTGGTTCCAGAAGCCAAAGATAAGATAAGCACATGTAAGAACGGCTCTGTAAAAAAGAGTCGTAAAGGTACAGTGCAAACCAATGGCGAAAATATACTGTAATTCGGGTATAATAGCGCGCGCGACTATAGGCAGAAATGTGATTAAGTTTAAAGCAAACGCACCATGCCAGTTTTTTCAATTAATTTCTTTTAGGATGTAAAGTAGTTTCGAGATAAGAAAAGTTTACTGTTACATAGTTTTTATCAAAAGTGAAGTATTCTTTGAAGAACAAGTGATACAACTGTTGGGAAAAGAACATTCTACGATACTGAGAAAAACAGAAGAGGCATACTTCAAAGGCACGTGCCTTCTCGTGCAAGCAGTTCCACTCGCTATCTCATATATTCTGTTTAGCCTACATACCGTACTTACGTGTAATTTACTCAAAACGTCCCGCAGTCGAGAAGACGCTTCTTTTGGAACCTCGATCTCTTCCAGAGCCTCGCGCAATCTCTTACGTCAAAGCAAAGAAACGTCACTCTGGAAAGTGTAGCCTGACGGGTTAGTTCTAAAAAAATCATCGAGGGAAATTAGCGAGCGCAATTTGTTTTCCATAATGACGTTTGTCTCGGTGACTTTGGCATCCTAAGCAGTGGAAAAACAGGTCCCTGCCAGACTAGCTTGACATGACCTCATTGACCTAATATACACACGTGTGGTTTGAACGATATTGTTATGTAATGAGTGGTCTCTCTCACGTATGTAGGATAAATGGCAAGGCTTTGACGAAGGGCGAGGACATCGCTCCACTTGGACACGTACCAACATTCAACAGCCTCGATGCTTTCTTGGGCATTTTGTTTTAATACATTTGTTTCTTAAAAGCCAAACGTGGCAATGTGCGAAATTAATTCATCAAAATCTCCCATTCTGCACAGAAATCACCCAGTGTGGTGATGTTTGGTATGTGTCAAAGTGGAGAGAATGATGGTCTCATATGTTAAAAAAAAAAAAAAAAAAAAAATCAAAAAAAATCTTGCCGGTCAGCGCAGACGTTTAAACAGGAAGGACTGTGCCTTTAAAGGTACCGAGCCCAGACTTTACGTTATATGCCCCAGCGGTGTAGCATGTGAAACCAGTTCCACCGATTTTACGGTGCCTGCTGAAACCATAGTTCATGCAATTACATTTCTGATGTAATGTGCGCTTCACCTCCTAGCTGCCAAAGCGATCAACTTTCTGTTTTACAACCGCCCTGGAGGTTTAGTGGATAACTTTTATTTCAGAGCCTTGCGATAAATGGGTTATTCTGGGTTGAAGTTAACGCTCTAGGTCGGGTTAGCTGGGGTTAGAGTGCAGAAAAGAAGTTAAAGATACAGCCCTTGACGTGAAAACGGTTGGGCTCTCCATCTCAGATCTGGCTATATTCTTTTACATGGGAATAAGGGCATTCTTCTGCTCAGACACGTACCGATGAATCCGTATCGTACTAAATCTACAAGGCACAGCAACAAAGAGCATTACATATTTGAGATCTTAGTCGACTTACATCGCAAAAAGGAGAAAGTCGCATGGTTTTCGATAGCTTAATTCACCGTCACTAAATGAAAAAAGCTGCATCGTATACGCACCAGTCAACTCATTCGCCCACCTCGCTTGACCTACATCCGGGCTCCCTGCTTTCGAACTTTCAAAACCTTTACTTTGTCTTCATGATAAGAGAATGTTTGCGTGTTTTAACGTTGTTTGTCTCATAAGCTGCCAATTCATTTTCGAGATTTATTTTAAAAATTAGGTCCCGCGCCATAACGAGGTTTCCGATTGATACCTATAAGTCCATGCGAAATACATTCTTTGAAAAATGCTCGTTCTCTATGAAGAGCTCCTAGGGTGTTCTCCAGCGGTAAGCGTTCAAACGAAAGGTGTTTGTACTGTATGGAAAAACCCGGTGGTATATATCTGTGATCAGAAACTGGTGGTTTACGGGAGGCGGAGTGGGCATTTAACGCTCCCGGTCAGCTCATGTCAGGTCAGGTGCGGTCGCATGAGAGAACGCCCGAGATATAATGATACAATATAGGATCCTAGTGTGCAGAACAGAGGTTAACGATGACTTCCTCCTCCCTGTAAACAACCAGACACATAATCAGGTTATTACATCAATGCTTGCGCTGCGGGCGTGTGTGTGTGTCCGACATTCCCAGTGAACGCTTCTAAAAAGCTCAGAAAGAACAAGACAATATAAAACACAGTTACTAGGTTTGGATAAAAACAAGGTAGAAAACTGGGCCGTACGCTCTGCATTAACCTCGCAGAAATTAATACCCCAAATCCTTGAAGGCCTATGGAAAGCTCAAGCGTTGGAACAAGAATGAGCAGCTACACAGCCTGAATAATAACAGGTTTGTTTGTTTGCTTAACGCCCAGCCGACCACGAAGGGCCATATCAGGGCGGTGCTGCTTTGACATTTAACGTGCGCCACACACAAGACAGAAGTCGCAGCACAGGCTTCATGTCTCACCCAGTCACATTATTCTGAATTTTTATTTTTGAATTTGCGAATATTGTTTATAATGCCCCTGGGTAATGAACAATAAACTTGACTTGACTTGACACCGGACCAACCAGTCCTAGCACAAACCCCATAATGCCAGACGCCAGGCTGAGCAGCCACTAGATTTCCAATTTTAAAGTCTTAGGTATGACCCGGCCGGGGTTCGAACCCACGACCTCCCGATCAAGGGGCGGACGCCTTACCACTAGGCCAACCGTGCCGGTAATAATAACAGGTCACAATGGGCCGTAGAACATAGGCGGAATGGGACCGGAAGTTCAATATTTGACCTACAAATTGATGCAATCTGCCACGCAGGCTCTGCATCTGTCTTCTTCATCATCATCATCAGCGTGCTGTGCCGAGATAGGGACCGACAGAGCGAAACCAAGCGTGGTGTTTAGCGATGCTCTGGGAGCATAGACTCTGTGTCAGATTTCGTGAATATATCCCAAGTTTTTATTTTACTTTGTGCTTGTATCAGTGTTTGTGCCACAGGTGTTTGGAGCAAGGCCCCAGGTCGAAAGTTGCTCATAACTTCATGAACTTATTCCGGGCGGATTGCGAGTCTCTTAACTCATTGGAGACAATATTTTAGTCCTTTTTTGAAAATTTGTAAAAAAATAATAACAAATTACAGCTAGATCAAAACTGTTAAGCTCTCAATAAAGTATCTGACCCGATCTCTGTCCATGCAAAAAAAATCAAATTATTCCTATTGTGACAGGAGAGACTACCGCTCCTTTCACAGCAGACTCTGCACCCAAGTTGTTGGCCTTTAAGTCAACACCTGTGGATTGTGGAATTCTGTTTGTGATGGGGTCTGGTGGTTTCCGATTGTCTGTATGTTCATGGAAACCTTCGGGTTTGCGTAATAGTTTTTATAGGGCTAAGAAATTAGCCCTAACATTTTCAATCCTGTTTGATTGCACTTCGCCTCCCGAGGTGATCGTAGTGTTACGGCACTCGGTTACATCTGGCGCTTGCGAGCAGGGATGGGACTCGGCATGATATGTTCAGGTAATGGCATAATATGACCACTGAACATTTTCGTGCTGTTCCCATTTTGCGAACTTGGGATGGACAGTGGTCCCCCGGTTCGGAACTTCGGGACGAAGTTCATTTCAAACGGGGGCGATTGTGACAGGGGAGACTACCGCTCCTTTCACAGCAGACTCTGCACCCGAGTTGTTGGCCTTTAAGTCAACACCGGTGGATTGTGGGATTCTGTTTGTGATGGGGTCTGGTGGTTTCCGATTGTCTGTATGTTCATGGAAACCTTCGGGTTTGCATAACAGTTTTTATAGGGCTAAGAAATTAGCCCTAACATTTTCAATCCTGTTTGATTGCACTTCGCCTCCCGAGGTGATCGTAGTGTTTCGGCACTCGGTTACAATATAAATCTACATTTTTGAGTTATGCTGCTCACAGCGCCATTCCCTCACCCCTGGCCTATTTCGACTTCAGCCTGCTCGACAATAGCATTCTGCGTTTCTACTTCGTAAATACTTAAAAAGTCATAAATCTAACTGACGTGAAAACCACGAGAAAAGGTAACGTTGCTAATTTTGGCAGCACTCTTATTATGACTGAACATTTGTTTGGGCCAGACTTAGGCCAGAGATGTTGCATACCCGTACCACAGTCACCTTCCGGAAAGAAGTTAAAAGAAGAACGATGTGTTCCTGTACTGTAGGCTATGTCAAGGGGGAGAGCGTGTGTCTCTGTGTGCGTGGTGGCGGAGGAGAGAGAGAGAGAGAGAGAGAGAGAGAGAGAGAGAGAGAGAGAAAGAGAGAGAGAGAGAGACAGACAGACAGACAGACACGGAAGAGGAGAGAGAGAGAGAGAGAGAGAAAGAGAGAGAGAGAGACAGAGAGGGACAGAGATAGAGAGACAGAGAGAGAGACAGATACAGACAGACAGACAGACAGACAAGGAAGAGGAGAGCGAGAGAGAGAGAGAGAGAGAGAGAGAGAGAGAGAGAGAGAGAGAGAGAGAGACAGACAGACAGACAGACAGACAGACAGACAAGGAAGAGGAGAGAGAGAGAGAGAGAGAGAAAGAGAAAGGGACACAGACAGATAAACAGACAGACACGAAACTGGCATAAGAATCTGCTCCCAGTTCCTGTGCACGTGCAAACCGTGACTCCATGGAAATCAAGAGATCAGGCCAGGTATGGTAAGGGCTGAAGGCAGATAAGACAGGCGTGTATTTTGATACACTTTTAAACTGGGGAGGAGCCTTCAAACATACACATCCGACAGCTCTGCCAAGACACGTCACAGCAATGCCTAATAACTCGCTTAGGTGAGCCAGTAATGACGTTTACTATTCATAGATAGGTGCACGAAGGTTTGAAGAGGGAGACTGGGATGGGGTGGGTTAGGGTCGGAAAGGGGGCGGGAAGATGAAGGTGGGGGAGGGAGACTGGGATGGGGTGGGTTAGGGTCGGAAAGGGGGCGGGAAGATGAAGGTGGGGGAGGGGGATGGGGTAGATGCCGATGACCAAAAACAGTAGACAGATCCGACAAGACAGTTTCATAGCTGCTCTTGGGCAAATGCTGACGTTTACTTGCTGTAAAAGGTTCGCTCAGATAAGTTTGAAGGGGGCGGGGCAGCGGATGTGGGAAAGGGGAAGGGGATGTGTTTGGAAGGGGATGGAGGAAAGGGGAAGGGGATGTGTTTGGAAGGGGATGGGAGGGAGAGGATGAGTACAAGAAGAAGAAGAAGGATGAATACGCTCAGCGCCAGGGCTGTTGCTCAGTGCTTCTGAATAATCGACAACAACGACACAGAAGAATACAAACGACGACGACAACGACAACGACGACGAAGAAGAAGTGTCTTCTGCTGATGATGAAGGCTGTGCTGTTGGCAATGCTATTTTTAACTGTATAGCAGATAATGGCTATTCTGTATCGATATAAGTTGTATCTTTGCGACACAAACAAAACCAAAGACAATCTTGCACTCTGCGAAACTGAGTTTGGACAGGTCTATGGCAATTCACAAGATGGTTTACATGGAAAGGATTGTATCTTTAAAACACCAAAAACGCCCACTTCCTCGCAAACTACTGACAATGCAGAAAGATAACCTGCACATAATTAATTTCATTAGCGCGAGACTCTCGCGTGGCTTCACGTGCTGGATTCGCTTTGATTCTTTCACACCCCGCTAGGCCATAAATTCATCCGCCTATAACGCCTATTTACCTGCCGGGCCAGAACCTTCCGCCGCAGTACTTCCGCGTTACTAATAAGATTGCACTAAGGATGGAGGTGACTGACTTCTCAGAGTTGCTGACAACAGAAGAAGATTGCTCGTTGATTCCTTTGGGTGTTAAGGTTTCATATTTAGGGTGGAGTTTGTACAAGTTTATCCGTGTCATATGTCGATCGTTATAGGGCTTATAGTTTACGTCACAGATCAAAAGCAGTGACGTAACAATCGTCAGGTTCCGGTCACAAGTTCCTCTTTGCCAACTGCATGCTCCTGCTCCACGGAAATGCATGATCTTCTTCTTCTTCGTGGCGTTCGCTGGCGCTATACACTCAGTCCAGCTCGGGGAAATGCATGATGACGTCTTTATAACATTCTAAGGATTCTATGCATGTTATTGATTAAAAGCCCCACAATGATGTGCTTGGCAAATACAAGAAAAAAACAGAAAAAAAACAACAAAAAAACATTCTAAGGATTGCACTGAAGTGATGTTTTTCTTCTGTTCCCCGTGTGTTTGGTTCCAGACAATCATTCAGACATTCAATCAGTGTACTTGAAGTTATTACCATGTTGTGGTTAGTGCTCTATATACATGAAGGCCTAACTTTTAAACACGTTGGTCTCAAACTGAATTGTCTATTATTCAAAAACTACGTCATTTTAACGTAAATTTAAAGATACAATTTACATTTGCAAACTACTGCGGTTTTTTTAAGGTTGTTGTAGTTGTTGTTGTTGTTGTTGTTGTTGTTGTTGCTGTATGATGATGATGATGATGATGATGATGATGATGATGATGATGATGATGATGATGATGATGATGATGATGATGATGATGATGATGACGATGCCGAGGGAAGGGAGGGGGCATTAAGTTGGTCAAACCCAAGAAAAATACGGAACCAATTGCAAAAATAGCTGCAAGACAGCTGTTTGCAATCTCTGACATACTACTTTTATGGACTGTTCAAATTACCATCTTGATTAGAACTGCATGCAGTTAATTGCTCCTGGTATGCTCATCAGGTATTTGACGTAACATCGGCGCGGATGTTTGACATGCAAGTTTTCATCAGCTACACTGCCTAACGCTGACCCACGTAATCCCGAAAGCTTGGTACAATTCCTTAATACTGCAAAACAATCCGTGAGGCCTGTTAATTGCTTGTCAGTGGAGCTTATCTTTAAAATAACTTTCCCCTGAAGACTATTTGAACCACAACATTTGTTAGTGGGAGAAGATCATCCTTTGGCTTGGGCACAGAACGAAGGTATCTTGCTGAATTGATTTTGCTGATTGAAATACAGGTGTCAGATACAAAGAAAAGAGAGAGAGAGAGAGAGAGAGAGAGAGAGAGAGAGAGAGAGAGAGAGAGAGAGAGAAAAAAAAAGAGAGAGAGAAACAGGAGCGAGAGAGAGAGACAGAGAGAAAGAGAGAGACAGAGAGAGAGAGAGAGAGAGAGAGAGAGACAGAAAAAGAGACAGACAGACAGACAGACAGGCAGACTGACACACTGAGACAGCAATCATTCTTATATAACCCTCAACCCTAAAAATGTGACTTCATCGACGCACTGTATATGCAGCAGCCAACATGGCGCGGCATTAACGACATACATCCCCGCAATGCCATAGTACCAGACCTCTGGCACAATCTACTACGCCACCCAAGAATGTATGGTGCCAGCATGAATAATTCTGCCTGATGTACGGATCCCGATATAGAGAGACCATAAAACACACCGGGGGAAGCTTTGGTGACATACTATTGGTAGTATAGCTTTCTTCATTTCCTGGCTCGCTCGTTCTGACCCAAACGTTATGACTTGTTGGATGTTTATTAACCAGTAGTAGCTTGCTTGTTTACTGATACTTCCGTGGCTATATTAACAGCTATTGTGTTTTCAGCGTAGCAATAGGGTCCGATATTTAGACGAGACAAGTATAATGCCGACGAGTCGAAGACGAGTCGCATTATACTTGTTCGAGTCTAAATATCGGACCCTATTGCTACGCTGAAAACACAATAGCGATTATATAGCTGTTATGACCTTGATTTGTTGTTCCAAACTTACAAAATGACAGTTTTTGCGTCGATGCGTTGATCTCAGGTTTTGATAGCAGACAAACTTCTTACGCGCATCATGTTCGCGCAGACATGCACACCGCTACACGCTTTCTGACTTTGGAAGAAAAACTGACTCCAAGTGCATTCGACTTCACAACACAGTTGTTGAAACAGCTTTTTAAGTTGTCAGTGTATGCTGTTGTCGATAGAAACATCGCCGTGGTACAGATGGGTAAACCGGAATCATGCGTCGGCCATTTTTCTCAATATGCTTTTGGATATTGAGTAAAATGGCCGACTTCTGCCGCATTATGCTTTGATGATTGGAAGAGACCATCCAATCACAGCCCCCGAATTCCCCCACGTGTTCATCAGAATAGCTATATAGAGCCATGACTGCGCCAGAAGTGACATACCAACGTCGTTTTTTTGGTACGTGGGGGAGAGAGGTTGTTTATGTGGTGAAACACGACCGAAGTGACAGAATGAAAGGGGTTTAGATAGACCAACCGAGAGAGAGAGAGAGAGAGAGAGAGAGAGGGAGAGAGAGAGAGAGAGAGAGAGAGAGAGAGAGAGAGAGAGAGAGAGAGAGAGAGAGAGAGAGAGAGAGAGAGAGAGAGAGAGACCGACAGACAGACAGACAGACAGACAGACCGACCGACCGACCGACCGACAGACAGACAGACAGACAGACAGACAGACTGAAAAACAGACATTCACACATATAATTATAAGTACACTAACAAAAACACAAACACATAAAAAAAATACCCGGACAGAGTAGCCTACAAACATAATCTTAATCAGTTCAACATGTTCACCCATGCATGTCAAACAAATTATTCGCTAGCAAATATAGCAACACACCTCAGGACTAATGGGCATCGTTCCACGCCGTTGATCAACAGGTGTTTCCCACATGACGAAGGCTAGAGGCGTGGGGTGCAGCGAGCTACACGAAAGGCGGAACATGATGCCAGGTAACAAATATTCCTTTTACTGTGGATCATAGACATAGCGTCATCTGCATGCATGCTTCTTTTAGAGAAGTTAAGCTCTCTTCGGAGAACGAACGGGATAAGCAGATTGATAGTTCCATAGAAGTCACGTGGTTTGGTTTGCTGACTTTTTGTCTCTTTTTCTTTTCCTGGCTCGTTTTTTTTGTTGAAACTTTCTTTCTTCATATTTTTTATGAGAGGAGTAAAGTTTTCAACAAAGAACGAATGGACGGATACGAACACCGCTATTTCCCTCGTGAAGAAAGCTCGAGGTGTGAGGGATCACGTGGTACACGAGAAGCGGAATTCTAATGCCAGGTAGCAAAGTGTCTGTGACTGCCTAGCGTCAGCTGCATGTTGCTATTTACGAAGAACGAACGGACAACTGCAGTTCCAGAAATGAGCCATCGTAAACATTACTTTCCTATTCCAACGGCTTTTTGGAAGTTTTGCCGAGATCAAAGTTGATGAAGGGAAATAAAGGAGTATCTGACTAGCTTTCCTGTTAAAATTGATGATGTTGTTCGAGCATCATGTTAACAAATTGAACATCCTCGCAGTGATGGTCTGTTTTTCGTGTAGAACATGGCATGCCCAAAGCTGATTCGAAGGTTCACTATGTGCACAATTTACGAACAGAGGGCGTGAGTGCAACATGGTAGAGGTAAACGAATACGTACAACACCTATCTCAAGGAATCTTTGCACATTCGTAATCTGTTCTTCGTAGAGAGCCTACGGTAACTTCTCATTTCCCAAGGGCGTGGACGAATACGTACAGCACAAATCTCAATGAATCTCCGTACATTCTTAGAGAGCCTACGGTAACTTCTCATTTCCCAAGGCCCATTCTGTATGTGCAAAGTTTGCCCACGTACGGAGGTAGTGGGTGCAGTGTAACCAAAGAGCTTCTCCGTAGTGTAACAGGCAAACGAAAACAAAATCTATCTCAACTCTGAAACAAGAGTCTTCGTGTAGCCGTAGTCTGTTCTTCGTGGAGAGCGTAACTTCTCTATTCCCAAGGCTGTTTTCATTTGTTTCTGATTGATGCTTCAGATGTTATAAATCACGCATTTCTTGGCATTTCATGTCCGCTGCCAATGTACCTTTGATGATATGAATGCAACTTCTAGCAGAAAGAAAAATGAAGAAAGAAAGAAGGAATAAATAATAGGGCAAAGATGGCGCTCCTTTCGCTTTCTGCTCGCAAAGCGGTCAAGGGGAAAGTTTGGGGCCCAGGTAGAAAAGGGATTGGAGATAACAATGGGGAGGGGGTTAGCGGGGTGGAGGCGATTACCTACATCCTGTACGAACAGTAATTGATATTTTTGTCGAAATCTAATGGCTTTCATTATCACGACCGCAACATTGTATGCGTCGTTGGGCGTGTAGAGAACGGTTAACGCCTTCTCCTGTTAAGTATTGAAAAGGAGAACGCAAAAAAGCGATCAAATACTCCCATCCATTTTCTACAACTGATCCTCTCGCTCTGTGTGTGTGTGTGTGTGTGTGTGTGTGTGTGTGTGTGTGTGTGTGTGTGTGTGTGTTTGTGTGTCTCTCTCTCTCTGTCTCTGTCTCTCTCAGTGTCTCATTCTCTCTCAGTCTCTCCCTGTGTCTCTCTCTCTGTCTGTCTGTCTCTCTCTGTCTCTCTCTCTGTCTGTCTGTCTGTCTGTCTTTCTTTCTTTCTCTCTCTCTCTCCCTCTCCCCCCCTCTCTCTCTCTCACTTCCTCTCTGCTCCCCAGTAATCCCAGCCCGCTCCTTATCACCCCTATCAGACAGTGACGAGAGAAAAATCCATACCACTTACAAAAAATCAAATCCGGACCCCTTTTTTCAACACGACAGATACATCGACCAAACTAAATTTCGCGAAGCTTTTATGTTTCGCTATGCTACAGAGTCCGGGTAAAAAAAAAATCAACATAACTGAAATAAAATGGGCCGAACCAGGCCAAAAACTACCGAGGAGAGACGAAAATTGCTACTGATGAAATAACGCCAAGAAGAATGAAGTGGGTGATTGGATTTGGGGGAGGATAAAAATGTGCAAATCATATCTTAGCGGAGAAGAGGAGAGGAGAAATGGGTTGGGATTCGTATGATGGAAGCGTTGGGTGTCACGGTGTCATATCATGCAAGCGTTGCCTGACAGCTCATCGTGAATTTGGCCTTTTCTCTCTTTGTTGTTCTTTCATTTCTTTCTGCAATGTCTGCATGCGGTGCTGTTTTTGTGTGTCTTTTTAGAAACAGAGTCTAGTATAGTTGCTTTTATCTAAATTGAATGTACTTTTCCTTTTTTCTCGCGTGACCTGTCTGTCTGTCGGTCGATCTCTCTCTCCCCCCCCCCCCGCCCACCCCCACCCCCACTCCCCCCGTAACTTTCTCAGTCTCTGTGAGCCTGTGCGTGTTCTAGTCTAGGCAGGTTTCACGGTATTGAGACATTCTATTGACTGCACAATGTGCTCTGATTTTAACTTGCTGAACCAATTTTCTCAGTGTTTTTTTTATATGCAACTCACAGACTTAAATATACAAACTAATCCTTGAGATGTTACCTCATGTTCTGACGGACGCAGTGGCCTAGTGGATCAGACATCGGCCTCCTAATCGGAAGGTCGTGAGTTTAAATCCTGGCCGCGGTGGGTTAAGGGTGGATATTTTTCTGATCTCCCAGGTCAACTTATGTGCAGACCTGCTAGTGCCTTATCTCCCTTCGTGTGTACACGCAAGCACAAGACCAAGTGCGCACGGAAAAGATCCTGTAATCAATGTCAGAGTTCGGTGGATTATAGAAACACGATAATACCAAGCATGCTTCCCCCGAAAACGGCGTATGGCTGCCTGAATGGTGGGGTAACAACGGTCATACACGAAAAAAAACCACTCGTGCAAAATATCATGAGTGAACGTGGGAGTTTCAGCCCATGAACGAAGAAGAAGAGGAAGAAGTCTTTAAAATTGATCCCACAGTTTAATCTATAACAATCTGAAAGGAGTCCGGTGTTCAATCGTACTCTTCAGTCATTACACCGACCCACCCTTAACTTCCTAGCGATAGCCGCCATGATGATGAAAAGGGCCACGTGACATGGAGGGATCAATCTTATTGGCTGCTGATGACCTTAATTACAAGCTGGGGCCAGCCTGCCCGGCTAGGCTTGTCCTTCAATGCAGATCGAGGGGTGGGGGTGGGTGGGGGGGGGGGGGGGGGGGGGGGTGATAATGGTGATTAGGGCCGGTGGGTCCGACATTCGCTGAAATGAAAGAGTCCCTTTTTGTTTTTCATTATATTCCGTGTTTTCGTTTGATTTTGCAAATAAAAAAACAAAGCAAAAACACAACTTAAAAGCAGCTGCGCATACTCTGACTTGGGAATGTACGAGGACTTTAGATTGTTAGCTAAATTCTTTGTTTTGTTCTGATGTTTTTGTTAAAGCATATTTGCATGATTTTGACATTGACAGTACCTGTACAAGACCTTTTCTGTGAAGATGCAAATACATAACCACACCTAATATAAGCATAGGTTGTTGTGTGGTCCCAAGTTTATCTTTTGTATTATATGCTACCCTATGTTACCTAATACAACAAGAAATTCCTCCGAGGTAGGAAAAACACCCCCGTTGGTCAAAGGGAAATAACCATTCTCACTGCCACCAACTGAGAAGGTTATTTCCCTTTGACCATAAATATGTCCCTCTATAAGTCCTTGTAGAATCTTAATCCACAAATAACTCCCTAACCGTGTGTTTGACTGGTCCCAATTTTTGTAAGGACCGTCTCAGGAATGTATAGAACCTGTTCACCAAGTTTGGTGACGATCGGTTCGTTCATTCTTGAGATCTATATGCGAACACAAACAAACAAACACATCGACCGAATCCTATACACACCCCTATACCGGGGGTGTAATCATGCCTAAACCAACACATGAGGACAAGTGTGCACTCCTATATTGAATACATATTTTGTTCCGTTTGCCATTCCAGTCGTCCTTCCTTCGATTCCTTCTTTATTCTCGTTCTTCCTGCTTCTGTAATTCCTTCCTTCTTGATGTGTCGCAAACTCACCAAGTTTATTGGGTATTTAGTAAATACATGGAGACTGGTTGTCTAGGAACCACAGCTATACTTTGACTGCATTCGGAATGAAATTGTTTATGTCAGTGCGCCGGTATAGTCAGTCGGCTAAGGACCGTTTTGGTTACTTTTTGGCGTCACGTTAGCAAACACTTTTTTCTGATAGATTTTAACACCACAAAACTAAATCGAAAGTTTTGGGGCAATATTCCAAACCACCGGTGAGAAAAACGTTGGTTTGTGTGTGTGTTTTCCTTCTTTAGCGTTACTATTCTTGTTTTGAGGGTTGGGTTCATAAAACGGGCATAAAA
The DNA here is from genome assembly GCF_037325665.1 of Littorina saxatilis. Taxonomy (NCBI): domain Eukaryota; kingdom Metazoa; phylum Mollusca; class Gastropoda; order Littorinimorpha; family Littorinidae; genus Littorina; species Littorina saxatilis. Next base: position 4,235,343 of record NC_090247.1, on the reverse strand, counting down.
CTTAAACCGCTTGACAGAAATTTTATAACTGTAAATCATTCGAAAGGGAAGGCATTCATGTACACGTCTGTGCCACTTAAAATGACGTCATTATCTGTTTGTTTTTGTGAAATTGACAAGAAGAGCGGGGTAGTAGTTGCGCTGAGAAGGATAGCACGGTTTTTTGTACCTCTCTTCGTTTTAACTTTCTGAGCGTGTTTTTAATCCAAACATATCATATCTATATGTTTTTGGAATCAGGAACCGACAAGGAATAAGATGAAAGTGTTTTTAAATTGATTTCGAACATTTAATTTTGATAATAATTTTTAATTTTTTAATTTTTAGAGCTTGTTTTTAATCCAAATATAACATATTTATATGTTTTTGGAATCAGAAAATGATTGACAATACGATGAACGTAAAATTTGGATCGTTTTATAAAAAAAAATATTTTTTTTACAATTTTCAAATTTTTAATGACCAAAGTCATCAATTAATTTTTAAGCCACCAAACTGAAATGCAATACGGAAGTCTGGGCTTTGTCGAAAATTACTTGACCAAAATTTCAACCAATTTGGTTGAAAAATGAGAGCGTGACAGTGCCGCCTCAACTTTCACAAAAAGCCGGATATGACGTCATCAAATACATTTATCAAAAAACTGAAAAAAAACGTCTGGGGATATCATACCCAGGAACTCTCATGTCACATTTCATAAAGATCGGTCCAGTAGTTTAGTCTAAATCGCTCTACACACACACACACACTGACACACACACGCACATACACCACGACCCTCGTCTCGATTCCCCGCTATACGTTAAAACATTTAGTCAAAACTTGACTAAATGTAAAAAGGAGGAATAATTGCAATCACACACACACACACACACACACACACACACACACACACACACACACACACACACACACGCACACACACACACGCACGCACTCATACACACACACACACACATGCGCGCGCGCGCACGCACGCACGCACATCCACACACACGCACGCACACACTCAAACACACACTCACACACACACACACACACACACACAAAGACATACACAAACATACCGAAAAAATGACAGACATACACACAGTGAGACAAACCGACACAGAAACCCCCACACATGCACGCACGCACTTACATGTACGCAAACAAAGACGTAGAGATGCTTATAGAGAAACACTTACGCAACCAAAAAAAACACGCACACAAACACACAGACAGACAAACTTCATTCTTGGTAGAGAAATGCATTTCTTTCTGTATTGCTTTCTCTTTAAGTGCACCTACCTCGCAGAGAGAGAGAGAGAGAGAGAGAGAGAGAGAGAGAGAGAGAGAGAGAGAGAGAGAGAGAGAGAGAGAGAGAGAGAGAGAGAGAGAGAGAGAGAGAGAGAGAGAGAGAGAGAGAGAGAGAGAGAGTGAGAGAGAGTGAGAGAGACACACAGACAGACAGACAAAGACACAGAGAGAAAGAGATAGACAGACAGAGGGAGAGACAAACAGACGAACACACAGACAGACATAGACAAACACACAAACAAAGACACACAGACAGACTTCACTATTGTATGTGCAAGTAATTTTGTTAAACCACACGTTACGTTCACCACTGAACGTGAAACCATGTAAAACGTTACTATCTCAGATAACGGCACTGACGCTACCGGAAATAAAATTTATCAGTGAAATTCTACCATCAATTTAGTAATCGATGCGATGTAAATTATCCTAAAACTGTGGTATGATCACGACATCGTTTAGCATTTAGGATCAAATGATGCCAATGTGTACACAATGCACTAATCACAGACAACAGTTATACACTTTACGTACATGTAACTCTCCAACTGACATTGTCTGCCACTTGAAACAAATGACTTTCGAAGGAAAATTAACTCCAATATATAAATATTATGTATGATTTTTAATAATTACTTGCACTTTTTGAAAATAAAGCTTTTTCTACGATAAGGTGTTTACCCCCTAAATGTATAAGTCATCCGGTAGAAAAACCGGAAGTATCGTGTACTAAGCATATGTATATGTTTAAAAAGTTAATTGTGTTAATGTAGAACATCTTGCCTATGTATATGTTTAGGTTTTGAATACTTTAGGGGAAAACCATAGCCATTATTCATTCATCTTCAACTAACACCCCTAATCTCAGGGCACATTTTGTTTGTGGGGGTTGGGTTTCAATCAGTCAAAAATCACTTTCATTCAATATTTTCTGCCATTTCAAATACATACACGTAATTGCACAATTTCTTGAATTTTAAGATGCTTTAACTGACTATACCAAGAAAACCTGCACTTTTTGTAGAATTAGTTTTTTGTCCATGATTTATGTTTAAAAATGTCAATTTTTACGACAAAAAATGCTAACGGTTGCCTCACCAGAGGACACGTACCAACGACGTGAATCGTGTCTGCCAATTAAAATGCATATATTTTGAAATAAGGGGAATCATAACATATTTCACTGTAAAGTGTCTCACTCTAATACCTTCTGGGTTGATTGTGTATTTGGTTAAGTGAATTGCAGATAAGTTGTTTTTTTTAAATGAGAGCTATACATATATTTTATTAAAACTGAAACTGGTGGAGTGAAAAACAGACCTGTTTTGAAGAAGTCGTACAAAAATCATTTATGGGCTTGAACTTCACAGTTTGCGTGTTATCTTTTAAAGAAAACCCGTTTTCATCACTAACAATGACCTAATTTACACATACATATCGGTCGGTCATAGTCGCGTTTTTTTTAGAGAGGTAGTGTACAAAATGTCGCTTTGTACGTTTAAATTACATGTCCATTATTTTAGTCATATATCAATCAATAAATAAATGCGCATACTTTTATTAAACGTTACTTTCACTTTAAGATCGCTTCTAACATTTAGTATAATTTCTGACAAATGCACGCTATGTAATAAATTGATAATATTATGGACGCCATGTGGTAAAACCGGAAGTTGAATTATTTTGCGATAGCAAAATCCTTTTACAATGATCACTTTCCTTTTATATTAAGCTGATCTTTAACGTTATGGGTAAAAATCTAACAGATTGAACCAAATTATCCTTTTTCAAGCCTGTGTATGTGTAAACTCTTTTTTGCTTCGACCCGGTTCGGTTTTCGGAGTTGATTCAAAATCATCCATTATGTATCTTATGTGACAGTTGTTTTCCTCGGTAAATTAACAATTGTTGATGTAAAATAATTCTAGCTGTGAGAATAAACAATTTTCAAGATGTTTTTGATTGCGGTTTCAACCAGGCGTTCAGTTAGCTATACATATCGATTGCGAAAATGGCATTTCCTGTTTTGTCGTCCGCATGTTATACAGATGTTGTTAAAAATAAAACTGTGTATACGAATTAGGCATTTTACTTGCTGTCTGATGGCAAAAATCTTTAGCTTTCGTTTAAGGTATAATTTGCTTATATCCGTATGCAGTCAAGCGGTACATGACGGTTTTTTGTAACCTACCCCCTGCGTCATGGCTGCATTTTTGCAGAATATGGGTCATGTTACAAAAACGCTTCTCATTCTTAGGTGGTTGGGTTTAGCCATTTGTCGTTTACCGAACTGTGGCTGCAAATAAAACGAACTTTCCAAAAAACATAATATCTAATGTGACCACCAAAAGTAACCTTTCCACTATAGCCAGCCAGGTGACTAGTAAGGTCTCGTTAGTCACAACGAACCTCTTCGCATAATTATGCTTGATTCACTAAATAGAAAAGAGAAAAACAATTGCAGGATTGCTAATTATTTCCTGAGAAATCTGTCAGTTTCACCTGTTCACAAGTCCAACTTCAAGACAGCTAATTAACTCAAAACTCCCACAGAACCAGTATTTCTAATCGTATAGCCTCTATTATGCTTTAACTCATAAGAAAATAAAATGTATTTCCTGTTACACTAGTGCCACAGAGTTTCCCACTCAAAATCTCTCAAGATCGTGCGAACGAGGCGAACCAAGAGCCCGTCAGCGGTGTAGTTTTTGTTGTTGTAGAACGGTTAAACCATTCATCATCTTCACGCATTACAACCTAGCGCATTAGGCTGGATTTATATTTCTCCGGAACTGCATCATGTTTGCAGCTATAAATCGCACATCTGAGTGACAGTTGCATACCGGATGTGAATGTTTAACAGGCCAAGGAAAACGTGAAGATATGACAGAAGGGCAAGGATCGCCATGTTAATATGATAGTTAACACTAATTGTATTGTTTCCTGGTACAGTTACGTCACTATATGTCTTGGTAAGATGTGTTAATGACGCATGCCACCGGAAGTCAGAATTTCTTTGAATGTCACGTCCTCATATGCCTCTAAATATAATAAGGAAAGTTTTGGTGGTGCCGCGCGCCACACACACACTCGCGCGTGCGCGCACGTCAACACACACACGCACACACACACACATGCACATGCACAAGCACGCCCACGAACACACACACACACACACACACACACACACACACACACACACACACACACACACACACACACACACAGCCCCCCTCTCACACACACAAATTCAACTAGTAAACCTGAAAGACACTTAACTAAGCAAACAAATACACTCGGACAAAAACGAATTTATTATCACCACCAACACGCCCTCGTACAGAACGAGTGTTTGTTTTTACACTCAGATCAGGCAAACTACACACTCCGTTTCTTGCGTTACAAAGCAGCGCATAAACACTAGCCCGCCTGGAGAGCCGTCAAAGGTGATGAACATCTAACTCTTTCCTTGGGCTTTCTTACAAGATAAAAACAACAATAAGATGAAACACACATACAGAAGAAGAGCGTAGAAAAAAAAAGAAAGAAAGCGGTAAAAGACGTGCCAAGGCAAGGGAGAGAGAGAGAGAGAGAGAGAGAGAGAGAGAGAGAGAGAGAGAGAGAGAGAGAGAGAGAGGCGAGGGAGGGAGATAGAGATAGAGAGTCATACAGAGAGAGAAAAAGAGAGAGAGAGAGAGAGAAAGAGAGAGAGAGAGAGAGAGTGAGTGAGAAAGAGAGAGAGAGAGAGAGAGAAAGAGAGAGAGAGAGAGAGAGTGAGTGAGAAAAAGAGAGAGAGAGAGTGAGTGAGAAAGAGTGTGAGAGAGAGAAAGAGAGAGAGAGAGAGAGAGAGAGAGAGAGTGAGTGAGAAAAAGAGAGAGACACAGAGAGAGAAACAGAGAGAGAGAGAGAGAGAGAGAGAGAGAGAGAGAGAGAGAGAGAGAGAGAGAGAGAGAGAGAGAGAGAGAGAGAGACTTAGACTTAGACTTAGAACATTTTATTGACATAAAGGGTAAACATTTTAAGCCAAGGGCCTAATCTTACAACGTGCCCTTTACATTCACACTAACACATCCGCACGCATATAAACAACATAATATAATGAATTCATATAGGCATAACAGAGAGAGAGAGAAAGAGAGAGAGAGAGAGAGAGAGAGAGAGAGAGAGAGAGAGAGAGAGAGAGAGAGAGAGAGGAGAGGGAGGGGGGGAGGGGGCAGACAGAAATACAGAGACAAAAACATAGAGAGAAGGTCCGAACAAAATAAAAGCAAACAAAGAAATCCCCCCCGTAAAAAACCAAAAAACAAAACAATAAAAAAGAAATATAACACTGCCAAGGGAGAAAGCCCAGCCGCGACATCAACCAGATCAGAAAGAACCAGATGCAAGCACAGTTGAGAGAGTCTGTTCAAGCATGCACGTCGTCTGCTCAGCATGCAGATGAAATCGTCCGGTTGACGCGAATAAGCCTACGTGGGTGGCATACTAAATTAGAACATTGTTTTTCCAGCATGCATACTATCAGCAGAACCATGATTCATGGCATACATTGTAAAGTTCTACCGGCTTGACCCGGTGCAACTTGAACCTGTCATTCGATTTTGACATTTGAACTTCAGTAACAAACAAACAAAATCATAATACCGGTACTCGTTGTGGTTACAATGTTTTAAAACTAATACATGTGTGGTCAGTTTTAGCTGTGAATATATAACTGTACAAAAATAAACTGGCGTAAAAAAAAATTCGCCGGCAGTACAGTTTCAAGTGCAAAACTATTTGATGGTCAAAGAAAGAAAGGCACTCAGTGCACAGGGCATGTGCAACACAAGTACAAGAGAGATATTCGGAACCTGTCTCCTGGCACCTGAGAAAATAACAAGCATTGAAATGAACAAGCAACTTTCACCCTAAATAAAAAGGATGATCGCCGCAAGCTCATCAATATGTTCCTCATTCTCCAAGACACTCTAACACTTACAAACACAAGAACCAGCTTTTATTCCTGACTTCGCGTCAGCCCAGCCTCATAGTAAACACCCAAAATACTGTACTGACTAAAGGTAAACTTCAAGAACAAGATCCAACATTAAGTCTGTCCGTGAACAGTCCGTCCTTTGGTCATGTCCCTTGAACATACAAATAACATTTTACGGAATGAAACACATTTTAGAATCACAGCTTTTTACTACGTGTATTATGAATCAAAAAACAAGAAAGGTAGGTTGTTGGAACGTTTGTTATTGACAAAACAATACATTCACAGATATTTCGACCCAACGGTCTTTTAAGTGAACAGACAAACAAATATTCACACACAACTTATCTTGATAGTTCTATCAGTTTACGTCCACTCGTCAGGAAGCCGAGCGAAATAATTTTTGGATTTACGTGTATTATGATTTTACGTAAGTTTTACGCCACTGCAATGGTATCCCTCTGACTGTTCCCCTCTGACAGTTCCCCTCTGACAGTTCCCCTCTGACTGTTCCCCTCTGACTGTTCCCCTCTGACTGTACCCCTCTGACTGTACCCCTCTGACTGTTCCCCTCTGACTTCCCCTCTGACTGTTCCCCTCTGACTGTTCCCCTCTGACTGTTCCCCTCTGACTGTACCTCTCTGACTGTTCCCCTCTGACTGTTCCCCTCTGACTGTTCCCTTATGCACCTTTCAACAGCTTCCTTAAATGTGGGACACTATTATTGCATTTATCAATCTTGGAATCTTGGAATCTTGACAACTGCTTAACACTTCAGTTCCACAGCATTGGACATTTGAAAAAAAGCTGAACTGATTTCTCTCGCCTGTGGCAGCTATATTTGTTCAACTGCACGTTTTGCCAACAGGGGTGTTGTTGATGTCCTTCGATGTCGGCCTGTCAGCATCCATTTGTTTCCGTCTTCTCGCTATCTCGTCTCGGATCGAAGAGGTCTCGCGGTGCGTTCCCCGAGACTATTAACCTTTTGCAACAACACTGAATGGAGCCGAGAGACCATTCGTCTCACTCTTACACTGTGGCTGGCAGGTGAAATTCAATAATGGGGGTAGGAAAAATATAGACGACCATTAGCCTCAGCGGGTTTGTGTGTGTGTGTGTGTGTGTGTGTGTGTGCGTGTGCGTGTGCGTGTGTGTGTGTGTGTGTGTGTGTGTGTGTGTGTGCGTGTGCGTGTGCGTGTGTGTGTGTGTGTGTGTGTGCTCACTGCATCCTATACATTATGCGCCGTTATTTTGCTTTTGTGGCGCAGCGGTAGTGCGTGTGTGCGGGAAATTTTGAGATTTACCAAAACATTCATTTTCGAAACATTCTGTAGAGAAAATTAATGCAACAAAAGGGAAAGGAAACGATCGAGACGACCATTAGCTTCTGCGTTTTGTGCTAACTCCATCTAATAAGTAATGCACCGACCGTTATTTTGCTTTTGTGCTGTTGGTACTTGCGCAAGAAATTCAGAGGTTTACAAAAAGATTCTTCTTTTCAAACAGTATATAGCGAAGTTCAATCTATTTAAAGCGTCTGTGAAACAAAGGGACGTAAGCGCTCTTAAAGCACACGGCATGTGCACGAAGAGTAAGTGAGAGTTATGCGGAACAAATAAAAATATTAAAAAAAATAACACACACACACACACACACACACACACACACACACACACACACACACACACACACACACACACACACACACACACACACACACACACACACACACACAAAACCAACACGTTGACCAATCAGTTTAAGACGATCGTTTCGTTAGCCTCAGCGTTCGTGCTAAACTGGATACGATATAATTATGCACCTTTTTTGGGCTGTTAGTGCTTGTGTACACAATTCATAGAATCTTACAGCCCCCCCCCCCCCCAACAAAACACAAACAAAAACATTTTGCAAAGCACACGACAGCCATTGGACGAACATGCGCACATTTTTTTTTTAGAAAGTTTTAGCCATGCCACGAATCATTGTTCGTCGTCAAGCTCCTACTGAATTACGCACGTATGTCAGTGTGTGCCCGTGTTAGTATGTGGACCATTTCCAAAGCGCATGCGATCCCTGGTAGGTTAAATTGAGGCGTCCTTTGGGGGTCATACCTCAGGACATAAAAGTCGAAGTACTGGCAGAGAAAACACTTTGATGGAGGAAATAAAACAATCCTTTCCCCTAATCAATAACAGAGCCTGAAAGCAACATTAAAGGCCCACCCCGCATCGGGAAAACTCAAGGTCTCAGATCTGGTCTGGCTTTTAGCTGCTGAGTTTTGGTACGTGACTAAGTGGAGTGTCGCTACAACAACACACGAAGCTGTTATCCCCTCTGTCTCTTAAAACCTCGCCTGCCAGTGTCAAATAAATCCTTTTTGTCCCACTTGGCCAACACAATAGGCTTGTCACTAATCCACATGAGACGCTGGAACGACAACAACACTCTTTGGCCATGTTTGCAAAATTGAATTGTTGAAGTTCCACAAGTATCTATTGGATCATTGTGATGGGTTTGGGTGTACGGGGGTGTGTGGGGGACATAGCAATTTGGGAAAGGGAGGAAAGAAGAGAGAAGGCACATGATTTATTTTTTTTACATACTGCGCACTATTCTAATTTGATATAATTATTTCTGTTTTTGTTTTATATTCTAAGAAACGGATGTCTCTTTGCTGTGTTACTATGTCAATAAATCATCCAAAAGATAACGTGCGTGTGCGCAGAAAAGTAAGAAGGGTGTAAGACAATCACGCTAACAGATCTGTGGTAGATGGTGGTAGCATTGTGTGATATATATATATGAGTGTTTCGTCTAAATGCGTTACAAAAAAAGACTTCAATGCGACGTCTATTTTCGTTCTATATGAGAACTCTCTGTATTATTCTTGTCACTGTTGATTGACTCGATAGAATCTCCCACCGTGGTACACCGAAGTGTAGCTATTTGCGCTGAACGCGTCTGCATGCCTAAGCTGTTTGCAAGAATGGTTGCACTGTCGCTATCTTAACATGCTGTCTTCAGAAGACACTCCGATACAAAAACTCAACGATCGTTTTACATTCGCTATATCCTGAAACTAGCAGGATTTTGTTCTTGCTACTCATTCAACATGCATATTACTAACAAGTTCTAAGAAGCTGGGCACTGAACCGGTATTCACCATAAAAGCTGATTGAAATTGTCTGAACATTCAAGCTTTGAAAATGCACTAAACCATAGTGTAATTGAAGGTTCATCAGAAGTAGGTCTGACGTGGTGCCATGACTGCTGTCGACATTCCATTCAGAACGTAATACATGTACTACGTTGTAAATGCTAAACAAGAGAGCGTGCTCCTAGCCTGTTGACTGTTGCTATGTGTCCCAGTAAAGGGATGGCCTGTCATTATCCCATGTATATATTAACAGAGACTGCAATTGATGTAGCAAAGCATTCTCTCTCTCTCTCTCTCTCTCTCTCTCTCTCTCTCTCTCTCTCTCTCTCTCTCTCTCTCTCTCTCTCTCTCTCCCTCTCTCTCTCTCTCTCCCTCTCTCTCCCCCTCTCTCTCTCTCTCTCCCTCTCTCTCTCTCTCCCTCTCTCCCTCTCCCTCTCTCTCTCTCTCTCTCTCCCTCTTACTCTCTCTCTTTCTCTTCATTTTATTTATACAAAATAATAATGAAATATTATGAAAGTTAAGTGTTGAAGTTATCATTTGTTCGCCATGTTTTGTTATCGTAATGTGTATTGACTATCATTTTTAGAACGTGTCCATAAGCAGTCTGCTTGTTTAACGTTCTCAATGTTGTTATTGTTTGAAACGTGTATCAAAGAAAATGAACAACACACGCTTAAACCAAAAGCCTGGCCCGAACAGAGATATTGAAAAGAACTGTTCTCGCGCAAAGGATATAGGTGAATGTACTCCTTAGCTCTCAGTACAACTCCAGACTCGGGTTGCCAAATTCCAGACCGAACTGACACTAAAGATATGCCAGACACATAAACATGGCTGTACAGACAGGACACGAGTGTATAATGTCACCGAGTCTTGTGTAACATGTTGGCCCTTTGAGAGAGTGCTGATCGTACGCATTGTTACGAGATCAGCTCCGGTGAACGATGAAACGGTTGTCTTGCACCCGGCATACTTACATTTATAGCCGCACATGCAGGCAGACAAACTGACAGTAAATGCAAGTAATAGTGTGTAAACGCGCTTACTCAAACAGAGGCAGGCAGGCAGACACAGACAGACAAACAGACAGACAGACAGACAGACAGACA
>NC_090247.1:4195037-4222537 GCF_037325665.1 Littorina saxatilis | reverse complement strand
TTTATATATCTACGCTTCATGTGTGTATGTTAGACGACACCTGTGAATTGTAGAGAACAGTTTGTCGCGGGGTCTGACGTCTGTTGTCTCCTGGGATGCTCTTGCGGACCGTTGTGTTCACATGGCAGAATGTTATAGGGCTGTCACATGGCAGAATGTTATAGGGCTGTCACATGGCAGAATGTTATAGGGCTGTCACATGGCAGAATGTTATAGGGCTGTCACATGGCAGAATGTTATAGGGCTGTCACATGGCAGAATGTTATAGGGCTGTTGATGTAGCCCAAGCGTGCTCCTGTTTGACTGGATTTGCCTCCAAAGGTAATTCGAGTATTGCGTGCACTTAGTTACATTAAAGTCAGACCAACCCTCACACGATAAGCCTGCCACGGAGTCGGCCATACGTGCAGTGCGTCAGAAGATGAATGCATGATCTGTTCTCATAACAATCGCTGTTGGCCAAAGTCAATAAGACCTGACGTCTGCAACCTGTTCACCTTGGTAAATCTACAAGCCCAGGGTACAGAAACCGGTAAATCATATTCTTCAATTGCCACCGTGTTGCATTGTTTGGCAGTAACGTTGAACACAGACGAGCAGGCCCCAAATGCAGTCGTAATTCACGCATGTAAATTATATGACGGTCTTTTGAAAACTCGTTTTAATTTAAAAGCGACACTGAAACCCGCTGAATGATACCCGGTGTAGGACTCGTGTTCACACTCACAGCAACAGGTGTAGGACTCGGCGAATCAGTAATCTGGGCCGAGGTGTAGGACTCGGTGAATCAGTAATCTGGGCCGAGGTGTAGGACTCGGTGAATCAGTAATCTGGGCCGAGGTGTAGGACTCGGTGAATCAGTAATCTGGGCCGAGGTGTAGGACTCGGTGAATCAGTAATCTGGGCCGAGGTGTAGGACTCGGTGAATCAGTAATCTGGGCCGAGGTGTAGGACTCGGTGAATCAGTAATCTGGGCCGAGGTGTAGGACTCGGTGAATCAGTAATCTGGGCCGAGGTGTAGGACTCGGTGAATCAGTAATCTGGGCCGAGGTGTAGGACTCGGTGAATCAGTAATCTGGGCCGAGGTGTAGGACTCGGTGAATCAGTAATCTGGGCCGAGGTGTAGGACTCGGTGAATCAGTAATCTGGGCCGAGGTGTAGGACTCGGTGAATCAGTAATCTGGGCCGAGGTGTAGGACTCGGTGAATCAGTAATCTGGGCCGAGGTGTAGGACTCGGTGAATCAGTAATCTGGGCCGAGGTGTAGGACTCGGTGAATCAGTAATCTGGGCCGAGGTGTAGGACTCGGTGAATCAGTAATCTGGGCCGAGGTGTACGAGAAAGTGATCAACCGGCTGGGAGCCAGCCGCGGTGTTGCATTGGTTGAAATGAGATTTGTTGTGATTTCAACCAATCAGACTCCGTGGTTTGTTCTCACCCAGTTGGGTTGCACCCACTTTTGCGTCGTGCCCCTCGGCCCTGGATCCTGTGATGTAACTGATCCAAAGAGGGCTTTAAAACCAGACACACACACAAATTCTTTTTGGGTGGTGAGCAGACATCATCAGCCTAAGATAAATGGCACCAGCCAAGCTTGTTGATGTAAACTCTTTGTGCTAGGAACACGATAGAGAAATACGACCAGCAGACAGAAGTGACGAGGCTCTTGTTTCTGTGAGGCGGTGCTACACCTGTTGCTGTGAGTGTGAACAACACACACGACTGCGCGTAACTCTTCCCTCTCCCTCGTAAAGTGCTGCAACGTTTGCACTGCCTGTCAAGACCCATCAGCGTTTCTACTGCGGACTGAAGACTGAGCATTTACGAGTTTAGTACATCTTTCTTCCCGCGTAAACGAGCATGTTCGCCAATACAAATCAGGCATTTACTAGGAAATGGGGCATCGTTCCGACATGGATACGTATCGAAAATCCACAGCCTGCCTGTTTCGTGCCCAGAATGCCATCTTCTTCTCAATCATTTTACATTTCAGATTGACATAAGTTTCAGTTACGCAAATCACTCGATCACTCTGCACAGGTTTAAGACTTTTGTCGGGTGTTTCCAAGTGAATGGATGTTCTTATCCCAAGTAAATGCCTGGGCGGATCGTTTGTTTACATGATCGTTTACATGGGGCGGAGGGTGTCTTAAAATCTTGTTTTCTTCGTAAATACTGCAACGATTGCTCTGCCTGTCAAAACCAATCAGCATTTTTTTCACAGAGCCAGTGATTCCCGTTGAGGAGGAGGTCGGAATAAGGTATGGGTGGGCGTGGAAGAGGGTTAACGTTTCCTTTCCACAACATGCTGCTCCTATTTTCAGGTGTACAACAAACACTCGGAAAAGAAACATAAGGTGGGACGAGAACGTAAGAGGGGTCGAAAGACAACTCAGCAATTTGCTTCGTTAAAACTACACTGCTTTGCCCTTGTCCCTGTTAGGTTCTTCTTGTTCCTGTCCTTCTTCAAAAGCGTAGAGAGATCAAGACAACAATCCCAAAGGGGAAAGAGATCAACATAACCAATCCAAAGTGACAAAGATCAACATAACCAATCCAAAGGGGAAAGAGATCAACATAACCAATCCAAAGGGGAAAGAGATCAACATAACCAATCCAAAGGGGAAAGAGATCAACATAACCAATCCAAAGGGGAAATAGATCAACATGACCAATCCAAAGGGGAAAGAGATCAACATAACCAATCCAAAGGGGAAAGAGATCAACATAACCGATCCAAAGGGGACACAGATCAAAGTAACCAACCCGGAACGGAGCGAGGTTTAATGTTAGAAGATTGTGTCTCTTACCGTCCGATGCCTGCTGGTGTAGCAAACTGAAAAGCTCGGATCAGGTGTTCAAGAGTTCTCCCTTATCGAGTTCATTTTCTTTTGTTGGTCTTTACATTTAGCCATGCTTTTTTCGTGAAAGTGTTGAGCGCTTTCTTGGCGCATGGTGACAAAAATACAGTCTGTTGATTTCATTCTGTGACTTTGACAGATTGACTGAAATGTAGTAATATCGCTTAATGCGACTTGTTTTTTGTTGTCATTTGGACATTTTTTCCGATTTTTGTTCCAACTTGCTTCCCCAGCGCAGTTTTGATAGTTTGGGTAAAGGGATCTATGGTTAATCGAAATCACTTCGTCGATAGGGACAGCGTAGGAATCGGTTTCTGTTTCTCGCGAGCTTCGAAATAAGCATAGACGATGGGATCTACACACAAAACCATTATCTCTAACTCTCTCCATACCTCCCTCCTCTCTCTCTCTCTCTCTCTCTCTCTCTCTCTCACTTACTCTCCCTCCCTCCCTCCCTCTCTCTCTCTCTCTTTCTCTCTCTTTCTCTCTCTCTCTCACTTACTCTCCCTCCCTCCCTCTCTCTCTCTCTCTCACTTACTCTCCCTCCCTCCCTCTCTCTCTCTCTCTCTCTCCCTCCCTCCCTCTCTCACTCTCTCTCACTTACTCTCCCTCCCTCCCTCTCTCTCTCTCTCTCTCTCTCTCTCTCTCTCACTTACTCTCCCTCCCTCCCTCCCTCTCTCTCTCTCTCTCACTTACTCTCCCTCCCTCCCTCTCTTTCTCTCTCTCCCTCCCTCCCTCCCTCCCTCCCTCCCTCTCTCTCTCTCTCTCTCTCTCTCTCTCTCTCTTTCTCTCTCTCTTCTCTCTCTCTCAGTATAACACTCTGGTTAAAAATCACAGCACCATGTCTCAGTGACGTCCCCAAAAAGGATGTCCTGCAACGAAACAGTACACATTTGTTTATCCAAAGCCCCATGGAAACAAAACCCACATGTAAAGCTTTTTACACCCCCGGTATAGGAATCGGTCGATGTGTTGTTTGTTTGTTTGTGTGTTTGTGTTCGCATATAGATCTCAAGAATGAACGGACCGATCGTCACCAAACTTGGTGAACAGGTTCTATACATTCCTGAGACAGTCCTTACAAAAATTGGGACCAGTCAAACACACGGTTAGGGAGTTATTGGTGGATTAAGATTCTACAAGGACTTATAGAGGGACATATTAATGGTCAAAGGAAAATAACCTTCTCAGTTGGTGGCAGTGAGAATGGTTATTTCTCTTTGACCAACGGGGGTGTTTTTCCTACCTCGGAGGAATTTCTTGTTTATGTTGTTTTCTCGCTTATTTGTTTTCTTGTTTCTTTGCTTCTCTGGAGTCTTGCCATCTTGAGATTGCTGAGACAACGCCTACAGGCCTGCAGAGCTTAATCCTTTCTCTGCTAATTCATTATCTCAATATTGTTTTCTTTGTTCAGTTCATTGACCCCTAGGTTGACGTACTAATCAATGCTTCGTTTTGCCAGAGATTAAACATTCCCTTATTGTTTTGCTCTTTTGTTATTTTCATTCTTTTCTTCTCTGTATTATTGCTGTTCTGACTGTGTGGGTCCTCGTCCAATCTAGCTTTACCATTTCTCTCTCTTTACACCATATCACCACGAGTGCCAAAGGGTCATTACCGTATCTTCAAATCCGACCAAAATTATTGATCAACGGATAAAGCGAAAGGCTTCCAGCTAACCTTTGATCATGGTGTCATGCCATCCATGGGAAAAATCCAATAATCTCGGTCATAAACCTTGCACCCTGCGATGGGTATCATCAAAGCAACTGGCAGCATAATGATCATCTCTTCCTGACCTTTCGCAACGTAATGACTATCTTTTCCCCAACCCCCATCACGTAATGTCGAACGCTATGTTCCATGGTTCCCTGTTATCTATCTGGGATTTAATAACAAAAATGGACTTTGATCAGAAGCATGAACAAGAAAGAAGAAAATAGCGCGAGGTGATGGGGTTCTCCCCCCCTTGGTTGGTGGGCTCGAGAAAATGCCCAACTGGATTTGAACCAACCACTGAGTCGGATTGTTTGAAATCGAGATATGTTTGTAATTTCAACCTCTCCGACCCAGAAGCTAGTTTCCGCCCAGCTGGGCACTTTCTCGCGCACATCAGGCCTTGTCTATCATATTGTCCATGGCCTTCAGCCCTTGTCTATCATATTGTCCATGGCCTTCCAGAGGCCGGAGGAGCATTTTTCGTGATGACCTTGGTCGCAGATATGTTGAGCAATAATTGCTCTGTGTTCCTTGTTTGTAACTTGTTCCACATCTAAAAACCGACTTTGCTTAAATCAGATCCGTTAGAACAACAATCTGCCCAAACAATCATCATTTTCAGAAGTTTCCATTCATAACTGGCGATATTCTCCCTCCGCCCCCCTCACCCCCTTATTCCCGCACAAAACAAACTTTTACGACAATCAATCCACTAAACCTTTTGCAACAACCGACCAATTTCAATATACGGAGTAGTTAATAACCCCGATTATGTAAGCTTGCTCCACCAACTGTGGGTACTAAGTACAAAGACGCCATTTTTACCCCGCGGACTGTCCTCCCTCCCCCAATCCCGTCTCTCTTCTCCCCACAGAGTCGACCTTATCCACGTCACTTTATTACACAACAGTCTACCAGGACCACGGCGACAAGCGACCGACACCGAAATCACGTTTTGTGCGCAAGTGGCAGTCTCGGCGACAGACCAAAATGCCATTGGGGCGCGCCATCTTCAAATGACCTGATGATGGTATCGGCAGCCCAGACCGCTCAAACGACTCACCCCTGATTTGCGACGACACTGCTTTAGGCCTGAACACAACTGAAGCAGTAATTTCGGTTATTAGACGGTCTGCAGGGGGATTGGCTTGCCCAGTGCGCAGAGAAGACGATGGTGTATTTTTCGGTGATTAGACGTCTGCGGGAGAACTGTTTGGAGCTGCTGGTTCGCTGTTTTTCACTTCCAAACGGACTCATGGTGGTTCCCCTGTTGTAGAGTTTATGTACTGGATTGAAAAAGTTAAAGTCAAACAATCTGAGAAACAGATTTGAGATGCTCAAACGGTTTGACTTTTTGTCTTCTTCATGTGTTTGCTTTCCGCTTTGTTGCTCTTTTTCCATTAAGTCAAGTTTTGACTAAATGTTTTAACATAGAGGGGGAATCGAGACGAGGGTCGTGGTATATGTGTGTGTGTGTGTGTGTGTGTGTGTGTCTGTGTGTGTCTGTGTGTGTGTGTGTGTGTGTGTGTGTGTCTGTGCGTGTGTCAGTGTGTGTAGAGCGATTCAGACCAAACTACTGGACCGATCTTTATGAAATTTGACATGAGAGTTCCTGGGAATGATATCCCCGGATCTTTTTTTCTTTTTTCGATAAATACTTTTGATGACGTCATATCCGGCTATTTGTAAAAGTTGAGGCGGCACTGTCACACCCTCATTTTTCAATCAAATTGATTGACATTTTTGTAAAGCAATCTTCGACGAAGGCCGGACTTCGGTATTGCATTTCAGCTTGGTGGCTTAAACATTAATTCATGACTTTGGTCATTAAAAATCTAAAAATTGTAATAATTTTTTTATACAAAAAAAGATCCAAATTTACGTTCATCTGATTCTACATCATTTCCTGATTCCAAAAAACATTAACAGCTATTGTGTTTTCAGCGTAGCAATAGGGCCCGATATTTAGACGAGACAAGTATAATGCCGACGAGTCGAAGACGAGTCGCATTATACTTGTTCGAGTCTAAATATCGGACCCTATTGCTACGATGAAAACACAATAGCGTTTATATAGCTATTTTGACATTAAATTCTGTGTTAAAATCATGTTTTTGTCAGCAACAAGGACCAGAATGGTCCATGTCGTTGATTGCAGACGACGGTTCCCTTTCTGCATGAAGCCACGGAAATAACCGAACATTGAAAAACCCACGGACATGTATTACGGAGAAAACTCAAGATAACCGGATGCTTAGCATTACGTCAATATCTTAGGAATCATATGACGTTATGACGTATCATGCTTGCCTACGTAGATTGTATGTTCGAAAGTCTGACTTCTGTTGGGAATTCGCGTGGTGAAGACTGCGGTAAATCTGTAGATGATAAGAGAACAAGGATTGTCTCAGAAGAAACGACGAAATGTTTCAGACCGGTAACTTCATTTCAACATTGCACTACACAATGGACGTTCTATGTGACAGGAGAGTTTGCTGATTTTGTGTTAAACATTGGTGATTGGAGAGATCGTCTGCAAAAATCAGAGATAGGTCGCTTCAGATTGCAGCTTCTGGAAATTTGCAAGGTTTGCTGCCAGTTAAAGAACTGGATTTTACACGTAATGTATGTCATGTACAGTAAGCAACAACAAAAACACACACAAAGCAAATTGCATCGTCTGTCGACTAGCCACAGACACAAGCCTGGCGAGGTATGCGTGTACTTTATACACGTGGAAGAAACCGGAACCATACGTCTTTGTTATTGCCGATATCGTTTGGATATCGGCAAAAATGGCCAACTTTCGTAGCGTTATGCTTTGATGATCGGAAAAGAGATGTGTGAGACCATCCAATCACAGCCCCCGAATCCCCCCACGTGTCCATCAGAATAGCTATATTAACAGCTATTGTGTTTTCAGCGTAGCAATAGGGCCCGATATTTAGACGAGACAAGTATAATGCCGACGAGTCGAAGACGAGTCGCATTATACTTGTTCGAGTCTAAATATCGGACCCTATTGCTACGATGAAAACACAATAGCGTTTATATAGCTATTCTGACATTAAATTCTGTGTTAAAATCATGTTTTTGTCAGCAACAAGGACCAGAATGGTCCATGTCGTTGATTGCAGACGACGGTTCCCTTTCTGCATGAAGCCACGGAAATAACCGAACATTGTAAAAACCCACGGACATGTATTACGGAGAAAACTCAAGATAACCGGATGCTTAGCATTACGTCAATATCTTAGGAATCATATGACGTTATGACGTATCATGCTTGCCTACGTAGATTGTATGTTCGAAAGTCTGACTTCTGTTGGGAATTCGCGTGGTGAAGACTGCGGTAAATCTGTAGATGATAAGAGAACAAGGATTGTCTCAGAAGAAACGATGAAATGCTTCAGACCGGTAACTTCATTTCAACATTGCACTACACAATGGACGTTCTATGTGACAGGAGAGTTTGCTGATTTTGTGTTAAACATTGGTGATTGGAGAGATCGTCTGCAAAAATCAGAGATAGGTCGCTTCAGATTGCAGCTTCTGGAAATTTGCAAGGTTTGCTGCCAGTTAAAGAACTGGATTTTACACGTAATGTATGTCATGTACAGTAAGCAACAACAAAAACACACACAAAGCAAATTGCATCGTCTGTCGACTAGCCACAGACACAAGCCTGGCGAGGTATGCGTGTACTTTATACACGTGGAAGAAACCGGAACCATGCGTCTTTGTTATTGCCGATATCGTTTGGATATCGGCAAAAATGGCCAACTTTCGTAGCGTTATGCTTTGATGATCGGAAAAGGGATGTGTGAGACCATCCAATCACAGCCCCCGAATCCCCCCACGTGTCCATCAGAATAGCTATATATAAATATGTTATATTTGGATTAAAAACAAGCTCTGAAAATTAAGAATATAAAAATTATGATCAAAATTAAATTTCCGAAATCGATTTAAGAACAATTTCATCTTATTCCTTGTCGGTTCCTGATTCCAAAAAACATACAGATATGATATGTTTGGATTAAAAACACGCTCAGAAAGTTAAAACGAAGAGAGGTACAGAAAAGCGTGCTATGCAGCACAGCGAAACCACTACCGCGCTGAACAGACTCGTCAGTTTCACTCCGTTATGCACAAGCGGCGGACTACGGTCATTGTGAAAAAATGCAGTGCGTTCAGTTTCATTCTGTGAGTTCCACAGCTTGACTAAATGTAGTAATTTCGCCTTACGCGACTTGTATTTTAACTGTGCTATTCTTTGTGAGACTGTCTTCAGCAGTTTTGTGTCTCAACCGGTACTTGTATTTGTTCCTTTCATGTCGTCATTCTTCTCAGTGATTCACACTCCGGGCTCTTGTTGTTTGTTCTGGTGTTGTTCTTTAATCAAGAATAATAGTTTGGGTCATCTGCACTTAAGCGGGCCTCTCTTAGTTAATATCCCTAGAGACTTGGATGAAACAGAACAATTCGGACAACACAAGAGGATATTCAAGAATGGAATTGCCACAGACTTCCATCATTCCGGGCCATTCGAAACCAGATTTTGTGTGTAACGCGATAGGGGACGTTTGATTTAACCGATTATTTAGTCAATGGATTATTTGGGGCCAGACTTGTTGACACACGGACTGAGGATATTTGAGTCCAGATTGTAGGTAAGTAGATTGCTGGGGGTAGGGGTATGAAGATTCAGATTACCCGCTAACTGGATGGGGGCTGTTTGAAGTCGAGTCAGTAGGTAAACGGGTTAGGAGGGAGTCGCGGTGCTCAAAACATGATCATTTCGTGGCGTGGGCCGCCGGGCACTTCCTAGACCCTTTATTGAGTCTCCAGAACAAGAACAGTGGTCTCCGCCGAAGTGCTTTGTGTCTGGTAACTCAAACCAGATGAGGAGAGAGAGGGACGGGGGGAGGGGTCATTTTTACATTTAGTCAAGTTTTGACTAAATGTTTTAACATAGAGGGGGGAATCGAGACGAGGGTCGTGGTGTATGTGTGTGTGTGTGTGTGTGTGTGTGTGTGTGTGAGTGTGTGTGTGTGTGTGTATGTGTGTGTGTGTGTGTGTGTGTGTGTGTGTGTGTGTGTGTGTAGAGCGATTCAGAGTAAACTACTGGACCGATCTGTATGAAATTTTTGATGAGAGTTTCTGGGTATGATATCCCCAGACGTTTTTTTTTCATTTTTTTCGATAAATGTCTTTGATGACGTCATATCCGGCATTCTGTAAAAGTTGAGGCGGCACTGTCACACCCTCATTTTTCAATCAAATTGATTGACATTTTGGCAAAGCAATTTTCGACGAAGGCCGGACTTTGGTATTGCAATTCAGCTTGGAGGCTTAACATTAGAATGACTTTGGTCATTAAAAATCTGAAAATTGTAATTAAAATTATTTTTGTATAAAACGATCCAAAATTACGTTTATCGTATTTTTCATCATTTTCTGATTCCAAAAACATATAATTATGTTATATTCGGATTAAAAACAAGCTCTGAAAATTAAAAATATAAAAATTATGATTAAAATTAAATTTCCGAAATCGATTTAAAAACAATTCATCTTATTCCTTGTCCGTTCCTGATTCCAAAAACATATAGATATGATATGTTTGGATTAAAAACACGTTCAGAGAGTTAAAAAGAATAGAGATAGAAAAGCGGGCTATCTTCCTCAGCGCAACCGCTACCGCGCTTTTCTGTATTGTTAATTTCACTGCCTTTGCCACGAGCGGTGGACAGACGATGCTACGAGTGTACGGTCTTGCGGAAAAAATGCTTTGCGTTCAGTTTCATTCTGTGAGTTCGACTGAGCTTGACTAAATGTTGTATTTTCGCCTTACGCGACTTGTTTGTTTTTTTAGAGCCTATACATAAAATTGATAACCCATTTTCACACGATGATCTGACAGCTTCTGAATTTATAGGTCTTCTTCATTACCCTTCATCTACATCGCCATATTTTTCGTGATCCTATTTTAGTATGGCAATGACGGCCTTGTCATTGCTGTCACAAGCGTTGTTTTATGTGTAGCAATAGCAGCGCTAGACATACGGTAGTTCTAGTAGAAGTAGTAGTAGTTTAGTAGTAGAAGTAGTCGTAGTAGTAGTAGTAGTAGTAGTAGTAGTAGTAGTAGTAGTAGTCGGAGGAGGAGGAGTAGTAGTAGTCGCGGTAGTAGTAACAGCAGCAGCAGTAGTAGTAGTAGTAGTAGTAGTAGTAGTAGCAGTAGCAGTAGGAGTAGTGGTAGTAGTAGTAGTAGTAGTAGTAGTAGTAGTAGTAGTAGTAGGGGTAGTAGTAGTAGTAGTAGTAGTAGTAGTAGCAGCAGCAACAGCAGTAGCAGCAGCAGCAGCAGCAGCGGTAGTCGTCGTAGTAGTGGCACCATCAGACCGCCGACACTTGGGCAACAGTTGAAATAGCAGCAATAACAGCACTTGTCGCCTTGGTGGTGGAAGCACAAATATCAGACCCAGCTATAGTCTTCATCGTTGTCACTGTCTTAGTCCTCGTTGGCATCGCACGTTTCTACTAGCAGTTTAACATGTAATCAGCATGGTAACAGTCACACGTAGATATATAAGTCCCTTTAAACATCTCCGAGAGCAACATCACTGAATACTTGTCAATTATGCGCCATTGTGCTCACTTTACAAGATCTTCTAGTCAACGGTGTTTTGTGATGAGACCAGTTAGTCTGGAAGTCGAACTCTACCTCAGTCTAATAGGTCTTACTGGTTGATTCCCAATGAACATCACGGAACAGGGCCAGCTATCCATCGACCAAGTTTTCGTCGTGCGGCGCTTGGCTCGCGCAAATGAAAACATGCCATATGGTTTTCTGCGTCGATGAATTTGTAAAGCAGTTGGGAAGATTGGCCGATGCTGCAAAATTATCGTCGACTGTTTTGAATGAAAAAAAAGGAAGTCATAACTATTTTACTTTTAAATAATGCAAAGCGCGTTCCTGTGTTAGAAGTCTCCTCAGCGATAGACAGGACTGACCAGGGTTTATAGCACCTCACACTATAGACAATGGGAGCGTTTGCAGCAGTTACCTGAATTCGCTCCTCAGATAGAAAAAAAACCCACCTACTTTTATTAGCAAAAATAAAAGCGGAATGAACGGCCAAGGGGCAGACTACTCGGCTGCACTTCGTGTCCGTCAAGTTTGCTTCAAATAAATTTGACGCCACTCGTGTTTCTGCAATCGGGGAGGCAAGTGCAACTCAATGAAATTCAAGACAGCAGTCTTCCATAATGGAATCGAACAGAAGAAAGCACGAACGCGCTCGTTTTGTTTCTGACTGACACGTGACCTACACGTGTAAAGAAATATCCTTCTCAAGAAATGCACAGTCTTGTGCAAAGCATTAATTCTGTAACGTCTCCAAGATATTCTACAGCGTCATAGCGTAGCAGCAGAATATATTTGCATAGAACACGACCAATTCCTCATTAATCGATGACCTGATCCTTCAATCTTGCCTGGACGCTGCAATGTCTCTTGCAGGAAGGACAGTAGGAACCGTGCGCATTTGAGTTCTCAGCAAAACAAGTCCAAGGTATATCGACTCATGTTCGGTGAATAGTCAGACGCCATGAATGATTTGACACTCTTCAATGCGCCAAACATGTGCAGTTTGCGTCGACAATCATCAATAATTGTACACCTTTTATGCGACCAAACTTGCAGCGAAACTTTCCATTGCTATTGCTCTGAAGAAAGCGAACGGTTGAAGGGTGGGTGTCTTGCAGTCTCTATAAAACGAAACCTTGACAGCTAGCTAGCCAGCTAACCAGACCAAAATCACCCGTTGATGAATACGCATTGAAGAACACGTTCTCCCCCCAACAAACAGGCCGAAAACACCGACAAAACCACTAAAAACAGACACATAAAGATCATCTTTCTTCCAGACTTGTCCCTTACTGTTCTGTTCTGGGTTTCAGCGGTAGCAAGACTAGTAACACCAGCCCCGATTTTCCCATCGGTTTACCGACGAAGAGCGCTTTTAGAGATAAAACATTCCCCAGTTTGTTTACAGGTAAGCCGTCGACAAAAAGACGCAGACTGACGGACCACAGGCAACGCGAGAGTTTATTTACTGCCCGCGACAACAGGTTCCAAGCAAGACTCCTGAGTTGAGACAGCTGTTTACGTAATTGTTCACGTTTTGTGTGGAGTCTGTATTGAGCAATCACGGCTGCATTGTGCTAATGCCATAGAGCCACCAGGGGGTAGGAGGCAATCGTTTACCCCGACTGCTTGTTCGGGGCTGGGTAATGTTTAGAATAATTCTGAGACGACAAATTGTGGCTTAAAGGGAGTGCCTTTCCTGTCATAAGCCTCACTGTTTGGTCAGGACCGGGTAGTGATTTGAATAATGGTTGGACGACACATTGTGGCCTAAAGGAGTACCCTTCCTAAACGTTGCCTGACGGGTCCTGCTGCGCTTGAATGTGACTGTTTCTCCTGAAGAAAAAGACATGTTAGTGTTTCCGCCTGCTTTTTTCTTGCCAGTATACTTGCGTGCGTTTCCTTCCCCAATGTCAGTAAACTTTCGATGTGAACCAAATATATCAACATAGTTACATAAACGTCTGCTTTGGTCTGGTGTACTCTACTTCGGTGTATCCAACCATCACCCCATGCACATTTTGTGTAAGGTTCCAGCGGAAAATTCGCCAAATGACCACCAACCTTACACAAAAATTTGAAAAAAATAATGGTTTGCAGTGATTTATCTCATGACCTGCCTCTTTGTCTCTGTTAGCTGAGGAGGTGATTATTCTTGATAATCCATCACAACCATAATGGATAATCCATCACAACCGAGTCTCGATCTCACCTGTCATTGGTCATTGTCTTTGATCTCAGAGTACAACTGAATAATTTATAGATGTCATCTGCATATTTATCGTGAACTCGGAGACTACTTTGTTTAGAAAAACGATTGAAATATTCTGCGGTATAAAAGTCGAACTCACGTTTAGCTAACGATCTACATACATTTTAACATTGAAGAAATAAAGAAAACAACATAGAATACACATAATCTGCTGGGGTGAAAAGAGCTGAGTGAAGATTATGAGTTGGCCGAAGCGGCGAGAGAGAGAGAGAGAGAGAGAGAGCGATAGAGACAGACAGTGATTCAAGGCGCACAACTCTAGTACTCTTCATAGGCAACCGCTTAGACCAATCCCGACAACAAAATCCTGATTCAAAATCCTGAGCGACGAAATAAGAATTAAACTAAAACAGTATGCTTACAGTTTTGTTCATTTGCTATCGCTTTTAGAGCAATTGATTGCTAAATCTGGTTCAACAGAACAAGGCTGTCCCATCTGTCGTCTGCTGCGGATCTGTTACTTTGTTTGTTTGTTTGTTTGCTTAACGCCCAGCCGACCACGAAGGGCCATATCAGGGCGGTGCTGCTTTGACATATAACGTGCGCCACACACAAGACAGAAGTCGCAGCACAGGCTTCATGTCTCACCCAGTCACATTATTCTGACACCGGACCAACCAGTCCTAGCACTAACCCCATAATGCCAGACACCAGGCGGAGCAGCCACTAGATTGCCAATGTTAAAGTCTTAGGTATGACCCGGCCGGGGTTCGAACCCACGACCTCCCGATCACGGGGCGGACGCCTTACCACTAGGCCAACTGTGCCGGTCAAATCTGTTACTGATCAAGTTGACCAGCAACATGGAAATTGCCACTTACAAAGTTGGAGATACGGTTGAAATAAAAGATGGCGAAGAAGGTCGGATCTTGCGTGTGTTATTTTTCAATTTTAAAGTAAACAACGGTTTCTAGGTTCAGGTCATGCAGGCAGATAGATTTACAAGTTTTGACCTACATTGAATAGACCAGCATAACAAAACTAAGCTTACCGCAGTACAGTACAGATAACTAATTACTGGCCTAAGACTGAAAGCCAGACATCAAAGTAAGGCTCACCTAAATGACGATTGAAGAAGTAAGTAATCCAAATTTGAACACTCAAGCACAACAGCTCAGCAATCATCCTCATCGCTTGTAAAATCACACACTCGCAGTCTTTTTGGCGAATGCGTCTGACAACCGACTTGGGTCACCGACTGAAACGGGCCGGTAACTGCACAGTTTCAAATGCATTGAACTGCGCAATCTCTGTAATTCGTTTTCTTAAGCAGTATTGATGACTTAATACAAAAGCAGACGTTTTATGGCGCGTTTACCAAAAAGACAAAAGGGGACTCGTTTCTCGTTTCGCACATGAATTTGATGACACGATTTACGGTCGCTGAAGGTTTGGTCAGCAGAAAACAGGCACTCGCAGAGTTTGTGTCAAAAAGTGGTGTTTTTGTTAATGAAAACGTCGGAGTAATGGGATAAAAAGCTTACACACCTCGTCCTAAATATCGTGCACATTTTCCCTCGGGTAGATTTCCAGGTATTACCTCGCCTATCGACCCTAGGGAAAATATGCACGATATTTAGAACTCGGAGTGTGTAACCTATATATGTGACCCTCCACCACGGAATGAGTCGCATGTCACCTCTGCATGATTTTCATATTTTTACATTATCGTAAAGAGTTTTTTATGCTCTATCCAGTGGTGAAACCCGTTTTAGAAAAGAGCGAAAACTGTTTGAGTTATAGGCCTGTGACTAAGGTGACCATCACAC
Source organism: Littorina saxatilis (assembly GCF_037325665.1). Classification (NCBI taxonomy): domain Eukaryota; kingdom Metazoa; phylum Mollusca; class Gastropoda; order Littorinimorpha; family Littorinidae; genus Littorina; species Littorina saxatilis. The sequence continues at coordinate 4,207,268 of NC_090247.1, read as the reverse complement.
TGTTACCAGACACTCCCCGGACTTATATTAAGCCTAGCGCAGAACCGCGCGAGGTGACATGCGACTCATTTGGTGGTGGAGGGTCACATATTATTATTATTATTATTATTATTGTGATCATTTTTATGCGCCTAATCTAGATATAGCCCTAGGCGCTTACATATTAATTTCTGCCGTTTGAAATGGAATTTTTTACAGACAGACAGACAAACAGACATTTTTTACACACAATATATAACGCATTCACATCGGCCAGTGAAGCTCAGTAGCCTATTAGGCGAGCATTCACCTTTCACGGCCTTTATTCCAAGTCAAACGGGTATTTTGGTGGACATTTTTATCTATGCCTATACAATTTTGCCAGGAAAGACCCTTTTGTCAATCGTGGGATCTTTAACGTGCACACCCCAATGTAGTGTACACGAAGGGACCTCGGTTTTTCGTCTCATCCGAAAGACTAGCACTTGAACCCACCACCTAGGTTAGGAAAGGGGGGAGAATATTGCGGCCTGACCCAGGGTCGAACACGCAACCTCTCGCTTCCGAGCGCAAGTGCGTTACCACTCGGCCACCCAGCCACATATAGGTCCCTCTACTGATTCGAAGAGGAGTGGCTTGCCCACGCGTAAGGCTTTCCTCCTCAGTGAATCGGCACTCAGGATCACATAAACTTCACAAATGTGCCCACACCTTTATGGCACATTTGCCAAAACCAGAGAAAAAAAAAATTCGGGCTACATTTCTGCTTTAAGCAGCTCTGCCAGCCGTCTGTTGCTATGGACTGGGTGGAACGTGTTTTCGATTCTGCCAGAAAAAAAGGAGGTTCGAATCCCTTCAGAGCCGAGCAGCATCTGATGGCTATTTACAAGAGGGAAGCGTGGCTTTCGTTAGACAGTTGTGCAAAGCTGTCGCGACGGAAGATCAGAATAAATAAACAACACAGAAATAGCATCCATCAACTTGAAGAAGGCGTTTGTTTTAGGCCGGGAGTCTTTGGCATTCCTTCAAATGATCACTGTAAAAGCGTCATCGTTTTGCTTTGTCAGAAAACACTTTTTGACTTTTCAAAGCTGGATGCGGCTGTGAAATAAACTAAGAAACAAATAAACAAACGAACAAGCAGGCAGACAAACGCACAATAAACGAATACAAAAACAAAACAAATAAACAAACTGACACCTTTCATGAGAAACAGACAACGAGCTTCCAAAATGCTTGAATAAAATACAAAAACGAAAGAAAGAAAAAAAAAAAAAGAAAGAAAAAGAAACACGTCGCGTAAGGTGAAAATACAACATTTAGTCAAGCTGTCGAACTCACAGAATGAAACTGAACGCACTGCATTTTTTCAGCAGTCCACCGCTCGTGGCAAAGGTCCACCGCTCGTGGTGAAATTGACAATCCAGAATAGCGCGGTAGTGGTTGCGCTGAGCAAGATAGCACGCTTTTCTTTATCTCTATTCTTTTTAACTTGCTGAGCTTGTTTTTAATCCAAATATATCATATCTATATGTTTATGGAATCACGAACCGACAAGGAATAAGATGCAATTGTTTTTAAATCGATTTTGGAAATGTAATTTTAATCATAATTTTTATATTTTTAATTTTCAGAGCTTGTTTTTAATCCGAATTTAACATACAGCCGCACTCGCCTAAACGAAACACGCTTAAGCAAAAAACTCGGATATCTGAAACCAAAACCAAATCCCCGCCAGACCCCCCCCCCCCCCCCCCTTTGTAAGACTATTTCTAATTCGGATAAGCCAAACTATGTCAAAAAATAGCTAACTCAAACACGGATATCTCAAACGTGATTTTGACAGATAAGCAAAACTCTAAACACTGTCGGAGAGACTTTTTGTTTTTTTGAAAAACACTTCAGGAAGATAAACATATTTCGTCACGGCTATAATTATCCTACGTGTGAAGAGCAAATCTACCTGAGGAATGTAGGGGAAAGGCTCCTAATATGGACCACTTTTTGTTTCATGCTGATAACTAGCTTGTTTTCTTGCGAAGAAGTTTCATTTTGTGTTTCACCTGAGAGAGAGAGAGAGAGAGAGAGAGAGAGAGAGAGAGAGAGAGAGAGAGAGAGAGAGAGAGAGAGAGAGAGAGAGAGAGAGAGAGAGAGAGAGAGAGAGAGAGAGAGAGAGAACGACGACGAAGATGAAGGAGAAAACAACAACACCAACAACAACAACAACAACAACAACAACAACAACAACAACAGCAGCAGCAGCAGCAGCAGCAATAAGTTCTGAAGATTAACGAGTTTCATGAAACCATATCTACGAAACCAAGTCCACATAAAACCAAAAAAATATTCTTTGAAGAGGTTTCTGAGATTTACTAGCCGGTTGTTTACGACTATGATTTTCCAGTCATTTGCAATGAAGACTGCATAAATTATGTATGCTTATTTTTGTCCTCATTAATTCATATGATTATTTTCCTGGTCTGTCTTTTGACGAAAAAACGTAGTCGATCGTCTCAATAGTCGATGAGCGTTTATTTCGAACATGCGGGAGGAAATAATCCCTTCCTGCTTCATCAACCCGCATTCAAACTGACAACCCAAAATAGCAATATATCACCATTTTAAGCGACAATTGAAGAACATTTGCCAGCGTGGGGCACTCACAACAACCCCAATGACGTAAACATTATCATCACTCGGCTGTTTGCAGTGGGAAAGAGTGTTGCAGTGGGAAAGATAAACGTCTAGAGTTCTTGCCTAAAAACCTGAGGCTGACTTAGAATGGGTTGGGTGGGGGTTGAGGGTGCAGGGTGGGGATAAATGCATGGGGATTGTGGTGGTGGTGTTGGTAGTTTAAAATAGATCTATTTTAACGCCTCTTAAAGTGTTCTCTTGTAGGTTAGTTACAGCGATGACACACTCTGTATCCATGGTTACCATAACGTCAACATGATGGTATTGGAGAACTTCCCAGAATTCAATGCTTGTTTCGGTGACAATGAGAGAGCACAACCATATTTTCCACCAGATGGTTTGATGTTGAACGGTTTGATGTTGAACGGTTTCTCTCAAATTTCATGTGAAAACGTAAGGCATACAAGCATTTTAGAAAAAGGGATAACTTTCGGAGCGTGAGCGTGAGTGTGTGCACGTTTATTCCCGAAGAACGTCTAATTCATACTCATCCAATACTTCTTTCTTTCATACATGTTGTTGTCTTTTCTTCTGTTGGTGGTAGTTTTGCGTTTCCTGGATGTACGGAATTCATCGCTTTGTTCGCCTTATAACAAGAAGGAGACAAGCAAGGAAGAAGACTGTCAAGTTCTCCATGTACAAGAATTCATGATAGAAATCGATATGAATTTCGTGATCAGGGGTGGGGGGGGGGGGGGGGGAGTGTTTGATTGATGGATGAAGGGGTGTGGGCTGTGGATGGGGTGGGTGGGGGAGAAGGGTACGGGTAGAGTGAGGCTCACTGACAGTGAGACAGTTCTCACGTGTTAGAGTATAGGACACGGGGTTCCTGATCGTGGCGGAAACCGAGTACGGCAGGCAATATGTTCAGCTGATCGATATTTCGTCTGCCGAGTGATTGAGACACGGGTCTAGTGAACTTTGCAGACCAAACAGACCTGCCGAGATTTAAAAAAAAAGACTTTTCCTTTCTACCTGTTGTTCGTCTTTGCTGACTACGCACTTACTGAGGATGGTACCGGTCCTTGTCAGTCGTACATTTCTTTCTTCCTGGAAAACGTCAAACGTGTTTTATTTTCTTGCCCTTTTTTTTAACTCTACATTTTCTTTTTCTTTTCTTCTCTTTTCTGTGTGTGTGTGTGTGTGTGAGTGTGTGAGTTTGTGTGTGTGTGTCTGTCTGTGTGTGTGTGTGTGTGTGTGTGTATGTATGTGTGTGTTTGTGTGTGTGTGTGTGTGTGTGTGTGTGTGTGTGTGTGTGTGTGTGTGTGTGTGTGTGTGTTTATCTAAATTTCCCTTGACTTGTGTTATTGCCCAAATGGAAACAAAACAAGTATGTGCCGCGTGAGCTTTATTTTCTTGTTACTTTTGCCTGTCTCTAATGGTATCTGACTTAAAGCTTCTGTCTGTACTGAGCTTTATTTTCTTGTTACTTTTGCCTGTCTCTAATGGTATCTGACTTAAAGCTTCTGTCTGTACTGAGCTTTATTTTCTTGTTACTTTTGCCTGTCTCTAATGGTATCTGACTTAAAGCTTCTGTCTGTACTGAGCTTTATTTTCTTGTTACTTTTGCCTGTCTCTAATGGTATCTGACTTAAAGCTTCTGTCTGTACTGAGCTTTATTTTCTTGTTACTTTTGCCTGTCTCTAATGGTATCTGACTTAAAGCTTCTGTCTGTACTGAGCTTTATTTTCTTGTTACTTTTGCCTGTCTCTAATGGTATCTGACTTAAAGCTTCTGTCTGTACTGAGCTTTATTTTCTTGTTACTTTTGCCTGTCTCTAATGGTATCTGACTTAAAGCTTCTGTCTGTACTGAGCTTTATTTTCTTGTTACTTTTGCCTGTCTCTAATGGTATCTGACTTAAAGCTTCTGTCTGTACTGAGCTTTATTTTCTTGTTACTTTTGCCTGTCTCTAATGGTATCTGACTTAAAGCTTCTGTCTGTACTGAGCTTTATTTTCTTGTTACTTTTGCCTGTCTCTAATGGTATCTGACTTAAAGCTTCTGTCTGTACTGAGCTTTATTTTCTTGTTACTTTTGCCTGTCTCTAATGGTATCTGACTTAAAGCTTCTGTCTGTACTGAGCTTTATTTTCTTGTTACTTTTGCCTGTCTCTAATGGTATCTGACTCAAAGCTTCTGTCTGTACTGAGCTTTATTTTCTTGTTACTTTTGCCTGTCTCTAATGGTATCTGACTTAAAGCTTCTGTCTCTACTGAGCTTTCACATGGAGTAAAAGCTACAAGGATGGAGGTCTATCTTTGAAATCATTTCTGCGACGTTTGTTTTAAGGGATTTAGCTAAGGACGATCTCACACACACACACACACACACACACACACACACACACACACACACATACACACACGCACGCGCATGCACGCACGCACGCTCACATACGCACGCATACACGCACAGACAGACAGACAGACAGACAGACAGACAGAAAAACAGGCACACACACACACACACACACACACACCAACACACACACACAGAACCAACACACACACACACTCACATTGCCTATACATCGTTTCATCCTCTCGGTGTAAAGTAACTTCATCCAATCTCGCTGAAAGTCTGAAGTCTGTACTGTTTTCTAACAATGTAATATTGACTCTTCCGTGTCAAGCAACTTCCCCCATTCTTTTGCAATCTCCGTTCCACAGAACAACCTAATTTCGCGTCGGAGTCGTATAACGGCTCCGTTATTTGTATAATTTGTAAGACTCCCACTCGCCAGAGTTGACAATCCTATCTCTTCTTACTTGAGTGAAACATACTCTCTGAATCTCTCTAGCTCTCTTTGTCTCTCCCTGACTTTCTCTGTCTGCCTGCGTTTCTGTCTGTATGCCTGTCTCTTTGTCTGTCTCTATCAGTCTGTCTGTCTAGTCTGTCTCTCTCTCTCTCTCTGTCTCTCTAGCTCTCTCTCTCTCTCTCTCTCTGTCTCTCTAGCTCTCTCTCTCTCTCTGTCTGTCTCTGTCTCTCTCTCTCTCTCTTTCTCTAGAACGTTTTTGTTCTCTCTCTCTCTCTCTCTCTCTCTCTCTCTCTCGACTCGCCAGTAATTACACAGTGTGTGTGTGCGTGTGTGTGTGTGTGAGTGTGTGTGTGTGTGTTTTTGTGTGTGCATGTGTGTGTCTGTGTGTGTATGTGTGTGTGTGTGTGTGTGTGTGTTTTCTGTCATGTTGGTGTATGTATGTGTGTGTGTATGCAATCCTGTTCCTGAAATTTCGTAACCAAACGCCGGGGTTACCACGCGAGAAAAGCAACATTTATAGTACTGAGACTCTGCTTCAGTTCCAAGGAGTGAATAGTGTATTCGCTCTTTTTTTACTGCTGTGAAGTTATACAGTGGTGTAAACAGTGACGACTCTTTGATGTGCAGTCTATGTACAGATATATATGTGTGTGAACATATGGAGCTTCCTTCGGTTGTGTGTCAGTAACGAGCCGTGAAGCAAAACTGTTTTGAAGTGACTAGATATATACAGACTTTCCTCAAATCGAAAACTGACTGACTTGAAGTGATTCACGATACGGACTCTCCTCTTGAGACTAAAAGAGTATGAGTGAACGGGCGTAAAGCTCTATAGCTTTGAGTGACAAGGCATATCTTCTGCGCCTTCTTGCAACGAGGACTTATATATTTTTTTTTTTTTACAGTAGATATTGCTGAATACGCTTATCTTTTTTAACAGTAGATATTGCTGACTACGCTGATCCTGATTTGCAAAGAACACTCTGCAGGTTCAACATTGTTTTGGTAACAGACTTTTGTAGGCAATAAGTATGCCCAAGGAAAGTGCGTTATCTGATCTCCGCATTGCTAACTTGAATGTGTATCACTTGCGTAACAAAACCGCGGACATATGTGTACTGTTGAATCAGGGCAAACAACCGTTACATATATTAGGCATAAGCGAGACGAGACTTGATTCGAATGTTTCTGATGACTTTCTGAATGTACCCCATTACTCTATATTCAGGCGTGACAGTGTGAGACCGCAGCAAACTGGCCTCGCCGCCTATGTACACGAATCGTTAGTTAATTACACTCACCGTAGACCTGATTTGGAAGCTGAGAATGTTGAGTGCCTGTGGCTTGAAATCAAAATTAATAAGTCTACCCCTCTGCTCGTGGGTTTCCTGTATAGGAACCCTGCTGCATTGTCAAACTGGACAGATGATTTTATCAACCTAATGGACAGTATCAAGAGCCAAAATAAGCCTATATTAATATTAGGCGACTTCAATATCGATTTGCATAAACCACAGACAGCTTGGTGCACAACTTTGTCCCTCTTTGGCCTTCAACAACTAGTTGAAACGTCAACAAGAATAACTGCATCAACAGCGACATTAATTGACCATATATACACGGATAACAAAACAATGGTTTCGAATGTTAATGTGGTTAATTCTGGCATTAGTGATCATTACGTGACTTGCTGCTCATGGAACTATATAATCCCAAAATGTCATAAAAAAGGACACACAACCATCGAATATCGGAGCTTTAAAAAATTTCACGAGTCTAAGTTTTTCATGGACTTATCTTCAGCTCCGTTCCATGATGTGTTTAATTGTACTGAGGCTGAGGAGGCGCTTAATTGTTTCTCACGTATACTCTACCCGATTGTTGACAAACATGCCCCTCTGAGGCAACACCGAGTAAAATCCCCTACATTACCACCATGGCTTACTCCTGAGATTGTAGAAGCTATGGCACTACGTGATTTTTTTAAGGAAAATCAAAGGAAATCAGAATTTAAAGCACAACGCAATAGAGTTACCGAGTTAGTACGCCAGGCAAAAAGTAATCATTTTCATAAATTGGTTGAAGACAAAAAAGATGTTGCCACGCTTTGGCAAGCCATAAATGAAGTGTTAGGTAAATCCCAGAGAAGAAATAGCAGATTAAATAGCGCCATTTCTCCTGACAAATTCAATGAGCACTTTCTGTGTTTGGCTGATCGATTGAAACAATCTAAAAATGTAAATGAAGAAGTCGAGGGTGGGGACACCCTGTTGTTTAGACTAAAAGAATTTTGTAGTCATAAATTGAAATCACAAGATTCATTCTCTATCCCAACTATTGCCGTACATGAAGTTGGAAAATTTATAGAAAACCTTCAGAATAATAAATCCATGGGGCCTGACAAAATCCCCCCGTCGTTGCTTAAATTAGCCCTACCGTACATAGTGGAATCCCTAACGTATGTATATAATCTTTGCATTGAACAAAATATTGTTCCTGATGCATTTAAAACGGCAAAGGTCGTTCCACTTCCTAAAAATAAAGATGTGTCTGACCCTAATAACTTCAGGCCAATTTCATTGCTTCCTATTTTATCAAAGCCTTTAGAGAAGCACATCCAGAAGAATCTTCTGAACTACATGGAAAGGTACAAATTATTTCACAACTTTCAATCTGGGTTTCGTCCGAAACATTCCTGTAGTACAGCTCTTTCATCACTATGTGATAACTGGCTATCGGCAATTAATCGTTCGGACATATCAGGGGCTGTATTTCTTGATTTTAAGAAAGCTTTTGATCTTGTAGATCACACATTACTTTTACATAAACTCGCATTGTACGTGAACAATCCCGCAACGTGTTCATTCTTTAAATCATATCTTGTCAACAGAACACAGTATGTTTCTATAAACGGTAAAACATCTCCCAAAGGATGTTTAAAGAGTGGAGTCCCCCAGGGGTCAGTTTTAGGGCCTATCTTGTTTTGTGTATTCATTAATGACCTCCCCCTTCATATATCTAATTCCAAAGTTAAAACGGAATTTTTTGCAGATGATTCGACGCTTCACACAAGCTGTAGGACTGTTCAAGAAATTAAAATTTCCTTACAGTCTAGTCTGAATGAAGTCAATAGTTGGTGTAACCAGAATTGTATGATAGTGCACCCAGGAAAGACAAAAAGCATGATTATTACAACAAGACAAAAACACCAGTCACGACCTCTTAAGTTAAATCTTTCTCTGGAATCACAACCTGTTCAGCAGGTAACGGAACATCGTGTTTTGGGTGTGATAGTCGATCAAGAATTAAAATGGCAATCTCATGTACATTATATTTGTCAAAAAGTATCCAAGAATTTGTTTCTGCTATCAAAGTTAAAGCAATATGTCGATATCGCAACACTAAAACTATTTTATCATGCCCACATCTTATCCCATATTAATTACGCATCAACTCTTTGGGATGGCGTCTCTGATATTCACATGAAAAAATTAAACTCTCTACATCGTCGGGCAGCTAAAATCATGGTAAATGGTCCACAATTATCAGCTGATTTGAAGTTAAAGAATCTAAACTACCTGCCGCTAGTTAAACAGTTACAGTTTAATAAGACTGTAATGATGTATAAAGTATATCATGGCGAAGTGCCCATCTATATTCAGGACCTATTTCACAGAGTCACCGAAAGGTACGGGTCTATCAATTTTCTACCACCAATACCCAGGATTGATTTGTTCAAAACTAGTCAAGCCTTCTCTGGCGCTATGGTGTGGAACTCCATTCCGTCTGTAATAAGATCATTAACCTCACTAAAGAGTTTTAAACAAGCTCTGCATAATCATTTTATGTCTACCTAGTTGGCTATACTAGTCTTAACACGTGCAAGTAGCTGTCAACAATTGGCAAAGCTTTATGAATTACACAAATATGTTCTTTATTATATGTATTATGTGGAATTTATGTTGCGATTTTCCATCATCACTTCATCATCATCATCATCATCATCATCATCATCATCATCATCATCATCATCATCATCATCATTATCATTTACACCATATAATCATTATTAGCATTAGTGTAAACGTTGGTATCGTGTGAATTTTACCGTCGATCACTTTCCATGTGTTAACATGTTGCATGTTTCGCTTTCGATTTGTATGTTGCTTACTTTGCCATTTTATTGTTTATGTTTATTTGCTTGTTTGCTTACTTGTCGATTGTTTGCTGGTTCGTTCGTTTACTTTGTTTATTTGTCATGTTGCTTTACTTGTTTATCATTTATTAGATATTTGTATTAGAAGTAAGGACCGGTTGTAAGAAAAGGCGTCGCCTTAAACCTCTATCCTTGAAAAATAAAGTTCCATCATCACCATCTCTTTATATAGGTTGTCCTGTGGAAAAGATTGCTTCCTTTGCATCTTGCACGTGTGCATTGTACTTCATTAAAAAGAATAGCAAATAATTTGTGTGTGAGCCTTTATTCGACCATTGTGTCTGTCTGTCTGTCTGTCTGTCTGTCTGTCTGTCTGTCTGTCTGTCTGTCTGTCTGTCTGTCTGTCTGTCTGTCTGTCTCTCTCTCTCTCTCTCTCTCTCTCTCTCTCTCTCTCTCTCTCTCTCTCTCTCTCTCTCTCTCTCTCTCTCTCTGCCGCTCTCTTTTTAATAAACTCGCTTCACTCTTACCAGGTCGATTTCATCGAGGAAGAAGTCTGCGGTTGTAATTAATTAGAATCTTCTCTTCAGTTATCTATCCAAAGGACTGGTGCGTTGTCGTGGCCAAGTGGATACGACCACTATGAATGTTGAAGCCTGATTTATTGGGCGAAGTCGTCTTCGCGAAGTGTATATACTTCATCAAGCTCACTGCACGAAGCTTTGGCTGTGATTTTCCGATACAAAGACTTTGCAATTAACGGCTTCGGGAAGTCCGCTTTTGACTTATTCAAGAAAGCCATTCAAGGCCGGGGCTAGGGTTCGGTTTATCTTGAATGGCCATCAAAGGATTCAGGTTTTCGCAATGTCCTGACGTGTCTCCAAACGATAATTGTGTGTCATACGCGAGAAAGAATACACTGCAAAAAGGAAACCATTAAGTTAATTAATCAGAAACAGGTAAACCCTTTCTAAACCCGCGATGATTCTCTGGACTGCGATCATGCGTATATGCACATAATATGGCTTGCTTGTACGTTTCCCTTATATCCATCGTGGCATTTCAACATTTTTTCTAAAGCGTTCAACATTCTTAACTGCTAAACCAAGTAAGCCTCATACTCTAGGACTGCCCTTCTCCCCACCCCCTCTCACCCTCCCTTCCTCCTCCCAGCCGTTTATTCCACGATTCCAGTGCTCTCTGTCTGTTTGTCTCTCTGTCTGTTTGTCTATCTGTCTCTATCTCTCTCCCCCCTCTCTCTCTGTCTCCCTCTCTCCCCCACCCCCTCTCTCTCTCTGGCCGGCATGTGCACATACCACAAGTCTTTCCATATTCATGCAGGTGAAACGCTGCTTTTGTCTGATTCCCCCAGGCAGCTATTTCCGCCGACAATACTCTCCATAGTTTGCGCTATATCTACCTTTCTGATCATTGGCGTCAAAGAAATGCAGCATTTCTGCTTTACTGCAGCGAATTCTCTCACATCAGCGTATACTCTCCCTGCAAAGAATACTCTCCGTGCAGCCAATACTTTTTCTTGCAAAGAATACTCCCCCTGCAAAGTATACACTCCTTGTAGTATAATTATACTCTCCCTGCAACCAATATTCTCCAGCTACAAACAGTGATCGCGCCATCTATATATATATACGACTTGTGTGTGTGTGTGTGTGTGTGTGTGTCCGCGATGCACGGCCAAAGTTCTCGATGGATCTCTTTCAAATTTGGTGGCCATATCCAGGTACACCCCGGACACAACCTGGTCGATGAGATATTTCAACACGTGCTCACAGCGCGCAGCGCTGAACCGATTTTGGTTTTTCTCTGGATCCATTCCCAGTAACTCTTTCTTATCTTCTCCAGTGTTTTCAGCGTTTATCTCCCTTCCTTCGTGTGGCGTCAATCCATATTCCCGTTTCTATTTTTAGAAGGTCACTTTCAATCTATATTCCCGTTATACTATTTTTAGAAGGTCACTGTCCCGGCGAAGCCGGGTATTACTCTTCTCTTTGAACTTCGGATAAGGCGCTATATAAATAAAGAGAATTATTATTATTATTATTTTGCGCGTTTATCTCCCTTCCTTCGTGCGGTGCGGCAAAGCCGGGTCCCCGGCGCAGCCGGATATTCGGCTCGACTTCTTCCCGGCGAAGCCGTACCCGGCGAAGCGGGTATTCATCTTGTGGCTAATATATTGCCAGTTACAATATCTGTTTGAAGAGTACCACACTTTGCGGACAGCGATAACCTTGGGGGTGGGAAACTTTGGCAAAATGGTACGTGGTAAACAGTGATAATTTTGACTTTGAAATTCGATGCATTTCGCAGAATTTACTTTTGTGTTTATAAGGACATAACGTCATGACGGACTGTTGACGGAGAGAGTTATTTATTTTAGGACACAGTTCTTGAAACTTGTATGGACAAGACAATAAATCATATCGACATTCCGCGTATCATACATGAATAAGATTGTTTGATAAATGTTTCTGTAGCTTTGATACGACCCGTTATGAATTTCTGGTCGAAACATCCGTGCAACAGCCTTTGTAACCATATCGGACACAAGAGATAAAAGCCTCGTTAGTTTCAGCCAGAGACCGATGGCGTTGTGTGCGTGAATTGTGTAAAACTTTAGATGGATAGC
>NC_090247.1:4169337-4194837 GCF_037325665.1 Littorina saxatilis | reverse complement strand
GCTACTCTTGTCGGTCTTTAATAACTCGAATCCCAGAGGGCGTATGGTACGGATTTCCATGTAAATCAAATGCTGGCCGGTAATTTGAATAGGGCTGTGGGAACAACGGTTACTGTTGATGAAAGCTCGTTGGTTTTTAGATTTACAAACCTGTCCTTGTTACCATGCACTCTGAACAAGTTTGACATCTAATTTCTGTGTGTGTGTGTGTGGGGGGGGGGGCGTGCGTGCGTGCGTGTGTGTGTGTGTGTGTGTGTGTGTGTGTGTTAATGAACCGTATAGGGTCAGGGTGTTCAAGGTCTACGAGGACGTAAAGCATTATCAGTCAGTCAGAGATCAGCGTACCTGCAAACTGACTCCTTCCTCATGAGGATTCCTATACAGACGCACGCCCGACGTCCTATTTGGCAGATGACGAAGAAAACGAACTAAACAAGAGGCTCTCTAATAATAGAACATTTCGCTTAAAACATTACTTGATTAGTTTGTTTTCGTTCATAAAACTCACTCTCCGAAATATAAGTGAAAATCATTTCTGCTACAAATTCTGTTCTGGACGCAAACGCATGCGTCGATTTCCGGACAAGTTGGTTGCATTAGCCGCCCCTTGAACCATCGATTCAATAACATTTTCCGCTTGTATCCTCCACTTATTTGCAAAGTAGGGGGGGGGGAGAAGAGGTATTGTTATTGAGGACGTCTCAGAACCAGTTTGGCTGTCTGAAGAAAGAAGGAATTACGGAGCGAGGTTGGCTGAGGAAATGTAGCGGGGGGAGGGAGGGGGGGGGGGGGGTGCCAAAATCCTTTCTCATGGAACTTCAGGTGGCCTGTCCTACCGTTGAAAATTATCAGCCGTAGAAATCTTTCTTTGTCGTAATCTTTTTTTTCTAATATTATGTATTACCAGTTGAGGACCTCGTTAAAATGTGAGCGTTTCATATTCTTAGTGCATAAGGAACGCAGGCAGCAATCCTTGTCTGTGTTTTGATCATTCCAAAATCAACACACACACAAATAATGATAAGAGAGAGAGAGAGAGAGAGAGAGAGAGAGAGAGAGAGAGAGAGAGAGAGAGAGAGAGAGAGAGAGAGAGAGAGAGAGAGAGAGAGAGAGAGAGAGAGAGAGAGAGAGAGAGAGAAGAGGGAGAGAGAGACAGAGGGAGCAGACTTGGCGAATAATATCATTGAGACCCATTGGAACCTGATTGTTAGAATTCAATCTAACAGACAAGTAATGAATTATTCATAAGCGTTACTGATCAGCTGATTAGATGCAATGGAGACATTGGCCATGCATGTGCTGATTTGCATGTGTGTCGTTCTAAACGACCTGTGATTAACATTTCTGATGCCCTTTTGACGAATAAAACTGCGTATTTAAAGCACGTTTACATCGATTCGTTAATCGTTTTGCCTGTTAACTTTGTTTATTATATATATATGACAGGTTGTTCAAGCTTGGAATCGAGTTAAATTGCACACACCCTTGACATACAGCATTGCTCATGGAAAACCAATTTTACTTCCATGAAATTTTGTCAATTATTTAATAATTCTCATTTGTTAAGCCGGTTTAGTTCTTCAAGCCACATTTTAGCACCTCATTCTTTAAGTATAAGTTTTGACAGATAAGTGTTTTGCAGATCGTTTTCAAAACAAGATTGTCTATTTTCTATCTTCACTTCCTCCTTTTTAGCTCTACCCCTCCCGCCCCCCACCATACACACACACACACCCTACCCCACCCCCGTCCCGTTCGTCCTACCGACCCAAGCACCTTTTCACGTCCGCACGAAGACAACAAGAACAATGAACAGAACTGACAGGCTTTGTGACTTCATTTCCCCAGTCAAAACTCATTTTACAGATCAGATAACAGCCGCGATCCAGTAAAAGCAAATCCCTTATCATTCCATAACACATTTCAGAAATAGGACTGGTCCTATGGTCCTGTTGGTCAACAGGTTTGATAAATAGCTGCTAATCGACACAAATGGCCAAAACCGGAAACGCAAACGTCTGTCATCTTGCTGTCTGTGTGTTCATTGGTCTTCAGATGCGACAAGCCTCGTTTCCGAGTGGCATGTGTGCGCATGCTTGTGTCGACGATGGCACCTGTTCGGCAGGAGAAATTGGCATTCGATTTTTGCCGATTATTGTCTTGTAAGAGAACATGACCTTTGAATTTTGCCAACTGTGCGTTCACTGGTCTCGAAGAGGAGCAAGCCTCTACGAAGACACCTTTATCAACCTTCATTTTGACCTTTACACAATCATCGGATTTCAGATGAGACACGCTTCACTTTGGCGCGAGGCTTGAGCGCATGCTCATGTCGATACAGCCACCTGTCTGGAAAGGGAAAACGGCCTTCACTTTTCACATTGTATGTTCACGCGTCTCTACGAGTGACAATCCTCAAAATAGGCGTAAAGTTGGTCATCGGTGTATTCATTGATCTTCATATGCAACAAACCTCATTTCCGAATAGTGCGTGTGGGCATCAGTGCTCGAACCAACGTCGGCGCAACTCTAGAGGCAAAATTGAGACGGCTGTCATTTCACCCACTGCATGTTCACTGGTCTCTACAAGCAACAAGCCTTAAACGAGGCATCTGTTTCAACCTTCATTTAGTCGTATGTAACTTCATTGCTCTTCAGATGGGACAAGCCCCATTTCCAAGTGGGGCATTTGCGTATGTGCTCGTGCCGACTTCGGCACCTGTCCTGTGGCTCGGCATTTTGCTTCCTGCACGTTCAATCATGGTTCAAATACAACATGCGACAAGCCTCATTTGCGAGTGGCGCGTGTGCGCATGCTCGCTCCCACGTAGCACCTGTCGGGTGCAAAGCATGATGACATCCGGGCAAACACTGGAAGAGAGATTGTGAAACACTCTGTGCTTGCTTAGGCTCTTTAGGAAAAGTTGGTTGAACTTTCTGCTTTGAGTGGTTCCGCACCGAGTCGTGAGAGAAATGAGGCTTTTGGAAGTTTGCGCTGCGAAAAGAGAAATGATTAGAAAACGAGTCCGTTTTTCTAGCAAAACGTTTTGGGCATGTGTCAGAGCAAAGTTGAAAGAAAATGAAATCTTTCACACCGGTTTTCACCTAAAAGCCGTAGTAATTTCTTTCTCGTTACTGAGCGGGAACTAATGACTGTTTTATTTCTACGTAGGTAGGACTAATACTGAATAGGTCCATTAGCAGCAGCAGCAGCAGTAGCGGCAGAGGTGATGTACTATTCGACAAACGAAACTAGAGCGGCACGTGCGTTTTGGACGTCAGTATTTATTTCACTGTTCTTACTAACAAAAGAGCAAACTCATGGCATTTGATTTTCATCAATGAAGCAATCTAAGACCAAACAAGAACATTTGTCATCATTTTCACGAGTTTTCTATCACAAGCACCTGGGAAATAAATCTCATGTTCCCCATGCAATAAATCCCCGGTTACCATAGTTGCAGGAAGCAGGTTATACATGGATAATCAAAAGCAAACCCAATAAAAACGCTCGGGGATTCTTCGGCTCTTTTCATTGGTGTTTTCCCAGACCTAAACAGACGACACGACAACTGCTTTGCAAAGTTCCAAAAACGAACTGGCAAACTGGCAAAAGTAAACAAAAAACAAAACTACTTCATGAAAGGTCATAAATTCATCACAAACAAATGAAACCTAGCGATATGTTCCGTCTTGTTACAAAGTCATGGAGTGCGTGTATCTGTGTTTCGATACACAGACGTTCGGAGAAACACGAACGTCAAGTTCAAGTCAAACCAATTGACCCCTGACACACACATTTTGACCCGTGCACAAGACGTTGTATCGATAAACGAAGCGCACATAAGAAATAATGATAAAAGCAAAGAAAATAGCAACAAGATATGCAAACATCTGACAAAGCCGAGCAAGCAGAATGACAGGTCCAATGAAAAGCAAAGAGGCACTGAGTCGGAAACAAGATCGCGATTCTATCCTTCGCTGCACGACGCCAATCTTCTGTGACCTTTGACCCAACGTAGCTTCCACATTCGATCACTAAGCTTAATATTTACAACTGAAAGCCGATGGGGTGGAATACCGAGATGAACCTACAGAACTGTGCATCCTCAAACCTGACATATTCATCCCAACATTTTATGAACTCAAAAACACAGAAAGTTGCTTTCACACGCCAGCTTTGATTGCCAGTGGTTATCAAAACGGAACTCGTGTGGTTATCAAAACGGAACTCGTGTTTCAAAGCATGGCTCCCTGTGTTGATTGTGCACTTATTTTCTCACTACCAAAATGATGACAAAAACGATGTTTGGTGGCTTGTTGTCAGACCAGCTTTTTTTTCCGTCCTGGGGGGGGGGGGGGGGGGGGGGGGGGGGGGGGGGCGGGGGCATATCGACTTTTGTTTCATATTTATTGACCAAGGCCGAAGGCCGAAGGCCCCTTGGTCAATAAATATGAAACAAAAGTCGATATGCCCCCCCTCGGACCGACAAAAAAGCTGGTCTGTCAACAACCCATCAAACATCTTATAATGTTGGTTTAGGGTAACGTGACCAAAAAAGGATAGGGTCGGTAGGTCGGCGTTTTTATTTATTTATTTTTGTTGAAATTTAAAGGTTTTAAAGGAGGTTACTTCCTTTAGTATCGGTATGGTTCGCAAAATGTGCAAAAAGGTAGTTTCTTTTTAGAAATGAAAAACAAGTTTTAGGGTCAGCGGGAAAAAATATACCCTAAACCAACATATATTTTTGTTTGGCCTAATCATCCAGTTAACTCGTAAACAGAGCTGCAAAATATGGTTCATAGTCCTCTGGCCTAATGCAAGAAGGCAAAACATGGGTTGAATTCGTGCAGGCTATTAATTCGTCTTTAGGTGGTTTGCTTGTAGATGACATTCTTAAGCAATGTTGTGCGTTGCAAACTATGGACAGCACAAGAAAACTTCATTATTTTGGGCGTTGGGAAGAGTGGGAAACCTAAAGGTATCTTAGAGAATTAGAGAGAGAGAGAGAGAGAGAGAGAGAGAGAGAGAGAGAGAGAGAGAGAGAGAGAGAGAGAGAGAGAGAGAGAGAGAGAGAGAGAGAGAGAGAGAGAGAGAGAGAGAGAGAGAGAGAGAGAGAGAGAGAGAGCAATTCGTACATATATGCATTGGAAAACGTTCAAGCAGATTTTATTAAATAACTTTGGAAAGTTTCCAAACAGATTCTTCAAATAAAAATAAACAAGCACATGTCCACATTTTGGACTGTTAGAGGTCACCATAGTCCACAACTAACGACGAATCTCAGTTCAACATAGCTGTAGCATGCCTTTCTCATAGTTGCAGACACCGAGAATTAATTGTTGCACCCAATATCAAGATTATCCTTTCATGGAAGTTTGATTCATTGTGTAAATAAATTGTACTCACTCCTGATTGTTTCACACAGAATACAGGTCAGATTAACCCCCTTCATTATGTTGTAACACCAATTCATGTTACGGACTATTTTTCTCAATCGGTCTATCTTTTAAGCCACATGTTTGATGCAATAAGCATCTTATTTATAACGCTGCCCCACCTGCCCAAGCGGTAATATATCTTTCTTTATATTGGTCTATGCGCTGAACTGCATGCTTCGAGCAGGAGAATTCGTGATCATCTCTTTCATAATGCTGATCTATTGCGGTCTCAGTGGTGGAACATCTTTATTTATCGGCCTCTGCGTTGAACGACTTATGGCGCCTTCGCTGGAAAGGAGGTAAGCATGCAGCCTCTTGAAGAGTTTATATTTGCTGAGACTGAAGCATCCCCAGGCTTACCTGCGTAGACGTAAACATCCTAACCCAATGTTTTCACAAGCACTGACCTGCTGCAAGGCATAAGTGGAGCCAGACCACAATCACTAGCAACAAAGAAAGAAGAAAACAGAAGAAGAAGAAAGGAAGAAGAGTTTTTATGTGTGTGCATCTTGGGGTATGAATCTCTTTCGTGTGATGTTCATCCCTCTACCCTACCTCGCCCCATCCTACCACCCGCATCATTTAGCAACACACATCGACCCAGCTCCCCCCCCCCCCCCCTCAAAAAAAAAGAAAAAAGAAGAAGAAAAAAATGGCGATGAAAGCCTGCGTCTTGTGGTAAACAGATATTCTTTTTATGAAGTACACCACCTGTTCGCCGTTAGGCAATTTTAGAGCATGCAAATAAATAAAAGTATTGTTTCTAGAGAAGGAATATGTTGACGGTGGTGTTGGTGTTAGTGGCCGTTGTACAACGTCGCGATCGACGACAGGCTCCTGCCTATTGATACTAGGGTTGTCTTTTTGGTGTCGGCAATTGGTAAGACGCCTAAGTTATACTTCTAATCGCTAACATTTACCATCATTTTGGCAAGGCTGCCAAACGTTTTTATGGCGATGGAAAAAAATAAAGTATTTAGATTTTATCTGTAAATTTATCAAACTTAAAGTTAACACGGACAGCACTCTAGGTCAATGTTAATGGAAATATGACAGGTGTGCTTGTTACTATACACGTGAACCTATGTTTTATGTTTTATGTGTGTTGTCCTATACAATTGTTGTTATAATCGTTTACAGGCAGGCAGGGTGTGCCGAAGAAAATTTTCCATTTATATGTAATGTTTTGATGGACAATAAAGTGCTGTTATTGTTATTGTTATAGTTAAGTAAAACCTAAGACTTAAACTTGACGTTGTCGCCCTTCACTGACACAGTCTATACGTGAATACACAATCTACAATCTGGTGGGTGGGCATACCTGGGACATCACTGGAGCTGTGACGGAGAATGCATGGTCCTGTTAGTACTGGCGTTGTATTGTTTATTGATTGATTGAGTGAGTGAGTTAGTGAGTGAAAGGCTTGTTGATAATCGATTATCTTTAAAATGGGTCATCTTGAGTCGACGACTATCATGTATCCAATAGCCATTTAGGGCGGTGAGCTAAACTCCTCGATCCATTATACACTTCCTTTGCGACGACTTTAGATGTGTGAAAAAGCATGTGGCAAAGCAAGAATACCATGCATGGCCATATCAGTTTTTGTTATTCTCGACATTGATCGCTGACAGTGTTTTAACAATATTTTGTGTTCATCCGTGGCCAGCTTCATTACTGCAGTACTGAAGAAGGATTATTGTGATAATATTATTTCAACATTCCAGAAGTGGATGTTGAACTGCTTTTGGCGTAAAAAACCTCCCTCTCATCCGTCTTCTCTCTCCCTCTCGCCACTTTAAGGTGAGCCTGCAGGGTTGCTACAACAACAGCCCCTTCCATCAGATACGAAATGTTAACACGAGTCAAGGCCCACAGGGTATCGTGTGTCAAGTTGTCTTGTGCATTTTGACCTTTCTGGAAGATTTTGTAAGAACTAAAGCCTGCAACTATGCCTTCCGTGACCCCGCTCAATTCTCTGCTGGGCAGAAAAAGAAGAAGAAAAGAAGTCGAAATATTTCAACTGAAGGCTTTGCGTGTAACATCATCGTAGTTCAAAGTCAAACGAACTGTGGCTGATATCAAAAGCGTCACCTGGGCTCTGATGTTTTCTGTTTTTCTTCTTTCTTTTTCTCTTCTTTCTTTTTCTTGTTTTCCGGTAGATTGAGAATAGAGAGAAGGGTGGTTGTATATATAATGTTTTGATATTGCTTCACGCGACTTGTTATTTTATTCTAGATTCTTTTTCTTGAGTCTTTTCTCTGGCATTTATCGTCTGCCTTTAATTCTTTCGGGAGTTTTATTCCTCCTTCTTTTGCAGTCTTCTGTTCTGTTTGTTTCCGGCTCTGTTTTACACGTTCTTTGTATGTGTTCCCTCATTTTCCTTTTCGCCCTTCTTTGATTTAAGAGCCAGCACTAAGAGTAAGAATTCACTTTTTACGGTAAACACCAAAAGAAATCAATGCAGGATCACGGAGTAAGTTTTCACAAACACTGATTTGTATTGTTTTCTTGTTTTTTATTTTATTTTCCCCCTTTTTTTGTGTGAATATCATTCTCTTTCTTTTTTTGTGTAGCTTTTGTGTGTGCTTTTTGGGCTATTCATTTTCTGTTTATATGTATGTGACTCTCCTACCAAAGTCCAACCCGCTATTTTGACTCCCCTGACTCCCCTGACTCCCCTGCACTTCTCTTTCCTACTTCAAGTATTAACGCAGATATTGCGTGCTGAATAAAAATAACAGGAGACAATAATTTCAGCGTGACGTTTGATTGACTCCAGAATTACAGCAATCAAGAGTAAAGACTCCCACTTGCCCCAATCTTAATTCCAATTAAGTCTTAAATGTACAGTCCTTCGCGTGTAGACGATTCGGCCTACAGCTCTCAAATCTGGCAAGATTTTTTATTTTTTTTTACATGGGATTAGCTCATCTCTGCTGGACTCGTACCAACAAGCTACAGACTGGCTGCCTTGTATACCGAGTGAGATTTTTTTGTCCTCAAATAATTTTGCAGATTGAAAAATGTGTCTGTTTCGAACACACACACACACACACACACACACACACACACACACACACACACGCACTCACACACCACACATACACACACACACACTCATACACACACACACACCACACACACTTACACACACATACACACACACACACATCCACACACACACACACACACACACACTCATACACACAAAATCAGCATCAAAAGTCCACTCAACTCAAACAGGAGTAGGGCTGTTGATTTCTGGTAAATGTCCAAGTTGAAAAATCATGGTCTTGCGTGTGTATCCGAAAGGAAAGGATACTGTTATTCAATGTTAAAACCTTGACAGATCTGCGGCGATGCATGCCATCGCTAAAACGGGAAGGAGAACACCTTTAAGATTGCGTGCAGCCATTCTAACGGCACCGCATTGAAAACGGACCTGTCACATTTGGGCAATGAGACGTAATGAACACTCGTTCCTTTCCAAAACTTGAAAGACAGACCTTGCTCTCAATTTCCAAATTCTTTTCCGTTTCCTCATCAGCCTTAATGGAGTGTTCACTTTTTGGAGAGAAAAAAAAGAAAGGACAAGAGAGAGAGAGAGAGAGAGAGAGAGAGAGAGAGAGAGAGAGAGAGAGAGAGAGAGAGAGAGAGAGGGGCAGACAGGCAGACTTTCACGATGATCACACACACACACACACACACACACACACACACACACACACACACACACACACACAAAGAAAGAGAGGGAGAGACAGACAGGAAAAAAACAAATATATAGACAGACAAACAGAAACAGGGAAAGTCAGTGAGAGAAACTAACGTTTGATAATTTGGGATGGAGAGGGTCGAAGGCAAATGCAAGTGGTGGGGGGAGGGAGGGTAGGGTGGTGGAAGGAGGGAAACAAGAAGAGAAGTGTCATTAGCGTTTTAATGAGGTAATGGAGGAGGAATGGGAATGGGAACAAACAGACAAAAAGACAAGGGAAAACAACGCATTGAGAAGCACGACGCAAGCCACAAAAAGTCCAATCCACAAACGAGCACTGTTCTCTCTCTGCAAACCCCGGCAAACCTCCGAGTGCATAAGAACACGAACTGAATGTGATGGTATGGTTGGGCGGAGGGAGAAATACGAGCACTCCGAGTCGAGTAGAAATGATGGCCGAGGTCCTAAGATCGCAAGAGGCACTGGCACTCGGGAGCCGAGAGCAAGGAACGCCTGTGCAATGCGCAATACGGCACTGCCATGGATAACCACACACAAAACCTGACAACGAGGAAATTATCCCGTTTTTTACAACCGATCGTTAGTGAGCAATCCTGCCTTCCAGTGCTCCCTCTCTCTCCCTCTAGTTCTCTCTCGCTCTTTCCCCCAGAGACTTGAAGTCGGCCTCAGCTACAGCAAACAGGAGCCTTCAGAGAGAAAAGGAAACGGGAAGAAAAGTCCACACACAGGCTTCAAGCCATGGGACACACGCAAGCCGCCCTGACTACATTCGCACGTCAATGGTCTTTTTCAGGCGCGGACCTACAAATCGTGGGAGCTTGTTTGATTTATCGGAATCAAAACCTCGTTTGTAGAAAATCCGATCTGGCGGCCAAAGGACGCTGGTTGTCGTGCCACCGGAAGATCGATCCCATAGTTCCTAGCGGGGGAGCGTCATTTCCGAGTCGCTGTTGGCATGGGGGGTTCTGGGATCGAAAGCCGAAGGAATCTTTAGCAAGAAGCAGATCTTTGCTGGCGCCTTGTTGGGCGCTTTGAGGCTGTTTTTGCCTACAAGGCAAGGAATTTTTTTCATGAAGAAAGGCCTTTTTGATATTGTAAGAAGTATTTTGCAAGAAGTAAATCTTACTTGGCTTGTTGTCGGTGCTGCGTGGTTGTGTTTACATATCAGGCAAGGAACCTTTTACAAGGAGGAAATCTGACTCTTTTTATATTTAGTCAAGTTTTGACTAAATATTTTAACATCGAGGGGGAATCGAAACGAGGGTCGTGGTGTATGTGCGTGCGTGTGTGTGTGTGTGTGTGCGTGTGTGTGTGTGTGCGTGTGTGTGTGTGTGTAGAGCGATTCAGACTAAACTACTGGACCGATCTTTATGAAATTTGACATGAGAGTTCCTGGGTATGAAATCCCCGAACATTATTTTCATTTTTTTGATAAATGTCTTTGATGACGTCATATCCGGCTTTTCGTGAAAGTTGAGGCGGCACTGTCACGCCCTCATTTTTCAACCAAATTGGTTGAAATTTTGGTCAAGTAATCTTCGACGAAGCCCGGGGTTCGGTATTGCATTTCAGCGTGGTGGCTTAAAAATTAATTAATGACTTTGGTCATTAAAAATCTGAAAATTGTAAAAAAAAATAAAAATTTATAAAACGATCCAAATTTACGTTTATCTTATTCTCCATCATTTGCTGATTCCAAAAACATATAAATATGTTATATTCGGATTAAAAACAAGCTCTGAAAATTAAATATATAAAAATTATTATCAACATTTTTTTTTCGAAATCAATTTAAAAACACTTTCATCTTATTCCTTGTCGGTTCCTGATTCCAAAAATATATAGATATGATATGTTTGGATTAAAAACACGCTCAGAAAGTTAAAACGAAGAGAGGTACAGAAAAGCGTGCTATCCTTCTCAGCGCAACGAATACCCCGCTCTTCTTGTCAATTCCACGGGCACTGCCTTTGCCACGGGCGGTGGAGTGACGATGCTACGAGTATACGGTCTTGCTGCGTTGCGTTGCGTTCAGTTTCATTCTGTGAGTTCGACAGCTACTTGACTAAATATTGTATTTTCGCCTTACGCGACTTGTTTAACATCGCAATCAACCTTTTACAGGAGGCATTTTCCTAACTAGACCCTATTTCGGCACTGCAACTAAAGGTGATTTAAAAAAATAAATTTCGCAAGGAAGAAGCCAGTATTCAGTTCTTAGATCGCATGAAATCGTGTAGAAGAAGCAAATCCAACCTGGCTCTACGGCGGAAGTCTCAATGTTGTTGTGCTGTTGCATGGGGTCTATTGCACTAAGCAAGTTGTTACTGTACCCTTGTTTGGGACTGCAAGATCGTTTTTACATATAAGACAAAGATTCTTTTGCAAGAGAATATTCAGGCTTTTTGTCGACGTAACAAGATTGTTCTAACATGCATGGCAATGGGCCGTTCGAAAAAAGGAAGCCTCAGCTTCTTTCTGGCGTCGTAAAGTTATTTTACATATCTGTGAAGAACGTTGCAAGTTGAGAGTAAACCGACATTCATAAGTGCTTTCTTCTCGGTGGTGGAATGCTGTTTTCACATAGCGGCACTGTTATTTCTAGAACTACGTTTGGTCTTGAATTGTTCAAAGCGAAATGCACATAAAGCAACAGTATGTATCACAGCCGAAGAATCTATATGACTTTCTTCACAAAGGCACAGTTGTTTTGATGAACTAGGGAAATACTATTTATGTGTCTGTAGATCTTGTTCTCGTCTAAAAGAACTGGTCTGTAGGGTCAATAACAAGTGTGGAGCCAGTGCAGCTGTAACGTTTGTTGTCAGAGAAACGTCGTGTTCTCATACAAGGCATTGCTTTGCTGGTGTTTGCTCAGTGGTATAGATTCTGGTACTTGCAAGCACTCCAAGGCTGTCTTGGAAAGTGGACGTTGGGAGTAATGCGAATGTTTTACTACGTGGAAAAACACCTGGGTGCCCTTTGTGTTTGAAAGTAACATTATGTACATGTATCCGTTTCAAGTGTTTCGCCTTTTTTCTCGCAACGGAAATTGCCTTTCGAGTGCGTTGTTTGAACACTTTTAGTGCTGGAATACTCTCCGTGTGGAGTTCAAAAACATCCACGAAAGCATATGACTTGATAGTTGTTTCACTGTGCTGGCGACGTTGTACTTCTACCTAAGACAACAACACCACCTTAGTATCCATACATCCTTCTCTAAGAAATGTCACATTTTATCTGCGAAAGGTAACTGTTCCCATTCTGCCACTGAGATGACAGTTTAACTCGATCTGGGAGCTCGTGTTTTGCTGAATATTATTTCATAACCCTTCATTGGCAAAACTGTCCGTACAGTAGATGCATACAGCAAACACGTTCCAGAACCCTGTCTTTTTTCAGTAACACGTACTCATACATCCATCAGTAAAGTCACCCTAAGGATGAAAAAGGATAGAGAGCTAGCTCTTGATCGAAACCCAGACAGAAGTGAACACTTAATTAAAAGAGGCACTCTGACAATGCCTTGATCATCACAGGTCTTTCCACAAGCAATTCCACCGATTTCTGTGGAGGTCCGTCATCGGAGCCCTGAACCCATTGGCCCTATGCTATCACTGGCATCAGCCTTGAGAAAGGTCACCTTCTTCCGAATATGCCTTCACCAATGCATGGCATAAAGGTCAAAATTGTATGGTAACGTTGGACCTGGGTGGGGACGGGGTGGGGGGGGGGGGTGGTGGTTGGCTTTAGTTCCCTGGACCACGTTACGGCATAGTTCTGTAACAGTTACGGGGATATTGTCGCGATTGGGACGTGTGTGTGTGTGTGTGTGTGTGTGTGTGTGTGTGTGTGTGTGTGTGTGTGTGTGTGTGTGTGTGTGTGTGTGTTGGCCCTATTCTATCTTCGGCATCGGCCTTGGGAAATGTGCATTCTGCTTCCCACTAACATGCTTTCAACGCATGCAGTAAGAGGTCTGAGGTCAAACGGTTACGCACGCCTGGGGGACCTATAAACCCTCGACCACGTTACAGCTTATTTCTGTAACAGTTGAGTGGGTATTATGTCATGCGTGTGACGTGTGCCTCCGTGTGTGTGTGTGTGTGTGTGTGTGTGTGTGTGTGTGTGTGTGTGTGGGGGGGGGGGTGTTGAGGAGAAGAGGACTTTTTTGGTAATGATACTGCTGCTGCTGCTGCTGCTGATGATGATGATGATGATGATGATGATGTTGATGATGATGATAGTGGGGGATTGGCCCGCTTCCACTACCTAACATGTTAATATCTTATGCAGGTCTGAGCATGAGGTCAAACGATGAGGCCTCTTGCGGGGGATGGGGGGGGGGGGGGGGGGGGGGGTCGTTAAATCCCTCAGACTGCGTTACGGAATAGTCGTGTACGAAGCAGTTGAGTGGGTACCAGGATGTTTTGGAAGTTAGGAATGCTAGGGCTTTATTTTTATTTATTTTTTCTAAGGGGTTGGGTTGCGGGTGGGGGGCGCGTGTACTCCAATGTGTTCAGGTTTTCCCATGGCGTAAGACCTTACATTCACATGGACACACAGCCTCGCTGCTTTCTATTTTGTTTGTTTGTTTATTTGTTTGTTTGTTTGTTTGTTTGTTTGTTTGCTTAACGCCCAGCCGACCACGAAGGGCCATATCAGGTGCTGCTTTGACATATAACGTGCGCCACACACAAGACAGAAGTCGCAGCACAGGCTTCATGTCTCACCCAGTCACATTATTCTGACACCGGACCAACCAGTCCTAGCACTAACCCCATAATGCCAGACGCCAGGCGGAGCAGCCACTAGATTGCCAATTTTAAAGTCTTAGGTATGACCGGGGTTCGAACCCACGACCTCCCGATCACGGGGCGGACACCTTACCACTAGGCCAACAGTGCCGGTCTGCTTTCTATGAGGAGTGGGAATTGATTCTCATTTCTTACAGGAAGCAATCCGGCAGGGCGTTGAAATATGGTACGTCTCAGTAAAAGGGTGCTCTTATCCTATGTAAAACTCTGGATGGATCTTTGGTGGTTCAAATGGTGGTTTACACGAGAATGATGGTATCTTTAAGCTTCGGAATAAGTGATGATACGAGTTAGTGATGATAATGGACGCCTGGCGCCAATGATGGTAATCACAGTGAAAGGAATAATGCGCAGGCGGCACTGAATAGAACGGTGATTCCAGTGCTCGGTGATTCCAGTGTTCGGTGATTCCAGTGCTCGGTGATTCCAGTGTTCGGTGATTCCAGTGCTCGGTGATTCCAGTGCTCGGTGATTCCAGTGTTCGGTGATTCCAGTGCTCGTTGCCATGACCTGAATCGGCCTGTGAATGGTACACATTCTCCACACGTTCTTATCCACGCATGCAACTAGAATATCACACACAACGACAATGCAAAACAAGTTGCAAAATATAGTAGTGGTTAATTTATGGAATGTCATAACATTGACAATATACATTTTAATTCTCAATTATTAAAGGTACCATCAACTATAACCATTTCGTTTTTCAACTTTTTGAATTTGTTTTGAAATGGTTTCCTAATTATTGCAAACTAGAAATTCAAAGAGGAAGCTAAAGTTTTCAACCCAAAGAAATATATCACCACCACCAGCATACCAGCACAACTTGAATGAAACGAACAACCCCTGATGCCGGATAGGGAGTTAAAGGCGAAGACTTCGTATCCCCCTATGGTTCGACAAAAATGAAAAGAAATGGCGACACGCAAATCCATGACAGGGAACTCGGAAGAAAACAATGGAAATAAAGAAGTCCCACAGCCCCTTTTTCTTTCTCTCTCTCTCTCTATATCTCTCTCTTTTTCGAATAAACCTTATGAGTTCTCTCCCTCCCCATCTCTCTTATGTGTTTCTGTGTGTCTCTCTCTCTGCGCTGACTCTGTCTATCTGTTTGTCTCTCTATTCCTATTTCACCCTTCATCTCTATCTAGCTCTCTCTTGCTCCCTCTCCGCCTCCCCCCCCTTTCTCTCTCTCTCTGTGTCTGTCTCTGTCTCTCTCTCTCTCTCCTTCTCTCTGTCTCTGTCTATCTGTCTGTCTCTGTCTCTCTCTGTCCCTCACTATTTCTCTCTCTCTTTCTCTCTTTGAACAGACACAGTGCCGGGACTACCCCCGAGAGACTGCTAAGAACAGCAGCAGCACACAAGCGGCACAAGGCGGGAAGGACGGCAGGAGACTGCTTCCTCCGCGTCAAGATTAATGGCCGGAGGAATGGACGGCTTGTCCCGTCCTGTCTTAAAGGGCGATTATCGCCAAGCGGTCGATCAAGGCACTGAGGACACGAGGACGCTTTTTTGGACAGCGAGCATGACGCTTTCTTCCTCAAGCACTGGGACCTCCCGGTACATACAAAACACTTCTGTTGGTGTCGGGATGAGTGGAGTGGCCTGAGAGAGAGAGAGAGAGAGAGAGAGAGAGAGAGAGAGAGAGAGAGAGAGAGAGAGAGAGAGAGAGAGAGAGAGAGAGAGAGAGAGAGCGAGAGAGAGAGCGAGCGAGCGAGCGAGAGAGAGAGAGAGAGCGAGCGAGCGAGCGAGAGAGAGAGAGAGAGCGAGCGAGAGAGAGAGAGAGAGAGCGCGAGAGAGAGAGAGAGAGAGAGAGAGAGATTCAGATTCAGATTCAGATTCAAAACTTTAATACAAAGGGATAAAGGTTTTAGGCAATGCCTAATCTTCCAACCTGTCCCTTTTAGACATACATGACATTATACATTACAATTATATATTTATATAACATGTATTGAACAGCCAAACGAATAACTAATTAACTAAGAATTTGTAATCAGGTTAAAAGTAACAAAACACTAGTTATAATAACGTAATAATAGAGAGAGAGAGAGAGAGAGAGAGAGAGAGAGAGACAGAGAGACAGAGAGAGACAGAGATTGATTGATTGATTGATTAAACTTTATTACAGAAGGATGGAGATTTTAGGCATTGCCTAGTCTTACAATCTGTCCTTGCAAACAAAGACGAGAACAAAACAACACATGAAAAGAGTATATGGACACTACGAATTTGACGAAACATACATATGGTAATAAGTAACATTCAAAAGCAAATCAAAAGTTATAGATTCACTAAATAACAAGAAGAGCAAACGCTCGATCGAGTCACTTTCGCAGTTCTGAATATTATATGAGGCATCAGATGGACAGGAAGAAATTGCTATTCACAACACAATGAGTCACGTTCACATAAAATTTGAGCCCGGTCACTTTTATAGTTTCCGAGAAAAGCCCAACGTTAAGTTGTGTGTTGCCGAACAGAAAAGGCTAGTTATCTCCCTTGTTTTTCTGATAACGTTCGTAAAAGGCTACAGATGTAAATACTTTGATGTAAAGAATAATCCTACAAAGTTTCAATCACATCCGATGAACTTTGTCAAAGATATAAAATGTCTAATTTTTCCTTTGACGCTGACCTGTGACCTTGAAAAAGGTCAAAGGTCAACGAAACCATCGTTAAAGTGTAGAGGTCATTGGAGGTCACGACTAAACAAAATATGAGCCCGATCGCTTTGATAGTTTCCGAGAAAAGATATAAAATGTCTAATTTTTCCTTTGACGCTGACCTGTGACCTTGAAAAAGGTCAAAGGTCAACGAAACCATCGTTAAAGTGTAGAGGTCATTGGAGGTCACGACTAAACAAAATATGAGCCCGATCGCTTTGATAGTTTCCGAGAAAAGTCCAACGTTAAGGTGGTGTCTACGGGCGGCCGGCCGGACGGCCGGCCGGACAGACTAACACTGACCGATTACATAGAGTCACTTTTTCTCAAGTGACTCAAAAACTATGAAGTATAAAGATAGCAAAAGCAAAAGAGAGAGCGTGCGAGCGAGAGAGAGAGAGAGAGAGAGAGAGAGAGAGAGAGAGAGAGAGAGAGAGAGAGCGAGACAGAGAGAGAGAGAGAGAGAGAGAGAGAGAGAGAGAGACTGAAACTGAAACTGAACTTTATTACCAAAGGATAGAGGTTTTAGGCAAAGCCTAATCTTACAACCTGTCCCTTATACAAACACTTAATACAGACGCACATAATATAGATAGTAAAATTGACAAGGTTATTGTTTCTTACAGACGTACATAATGTAAATAGTAATAAGAAAAGGGTTATGGTTTTGTATACACACTCAAAAATGGGAAAAACAATATAGTGTGGAAATTGCAGCATAGTTGCAATAATGCATTGCATATAAACATCCAAAACAACTAATAACAAAAGGGAGAAAACAAATGTGGGGAAGAATTGTCCCAATCATTCGCATGTATATCATTATCAATACATACACATAAAGAACAAATCAAAATACAAACATAACTTGACTAAATGTAAAAAGCACTAAAATATCAGACATGAAAAGTGTTCTATTTACCCATTAAGCGGGAATGAAACTGGCGCCTAAACGTTTTCACAGAAGAGGCATTTCGGAGGGGTAGGGGTATGGAATTCCATAGAGACGCTCCTGAGAAGGCTAAACTTGACTTATACAAGTCTAGACGAGGGATGGGGGGAATCAGGTTCTGGGACCCATATCTTTTTGTGGCATGTCTGAAATGTGATTTTAAATATCCAGGAACATTATTGTTAATTACTTTGTACATAAAGACAGCCTTGTTTAGCGTCAACTGATCTTTCAAGGGAAGGAAATTAAGGAGCTTTAATTTATCATCTGTTGGCTTATTTGACTCATGCAGAATTGGTTTTGCAGCACGGCGATAAAGAGAATTGAGTCGTTTGAGATGAACATCACTGCAGTTATCCCAAAGTGTTGAAGCAAAGTTGATATGTGGGGCATTATGTGAGCGTAATAAAACAACTTGAGTGCTTCCACATCGGCATAATGTCTTAATTTAGACAATAAGTACACATTTTTTTATACTAATTTGCAAATTTTACTCAAGTGAGTTTGCCATTTCAATTCTTGATCAACGGTAACCCCTAATAATTTATGCTCTTTAACTTGTTGCACTTGAGTTGAATCAATTGACAGTTGAAGTTGTAAGGGTTTTAATTGGTGTTTTTGTCTAGTTGTAATCACCATACTTTTCGTCTTAACAGGGTGAATAACCATTGCATTAGTGGTGCACCATTCTGTCATCTCATCTATTTCATCTATATAGAGAGAGAAAGAGAGAGAGAGAGAGAGAGAGAGAGAGAGAGAGAGAGAGAGAGAGAGAGAGAGAACAAGAACAAGAACAAGAACATCATTTATTCTTCAGGCCTCTAGCC
Organism: Littorina saxatilis; assembly: GCF_037325665.1. NCBI lineage: Eukaryota > Metazoa > Mollusca > Gastropoda > Littorinimorpha > Littorinidae > Littorina > Littorina saxatilis. The sequence goes on along the minus strand of NC_090247.1, from coordinate 4,176,396 downwards.
CCTAGAATAGGGTCGTTACAAACAAAAATACAAGTCAAAAATACCTACAGCGGCAAAGCAATACGAAGATACAAAACTAAACACATACAGCGGCAAATCGAGAGAAAGAGAGCGAGAGAGATAGAGCGAGAGAGAGAGAGAGAGAGCGAGAGAGAGAGAGAGAGAGAGAGAGAGAGAGAGAGAGAGATAGAGAGAGAGAGAGAGAGAGAGCAAAAAGAGTTATATTATTTCTTTGATCTGTGATGTTCAGTTATATAACCAGAAGATGATCAAACGGCTACATAACGTCTACGTCTAGGGAACTTACAAAAGAACAGATCATCATCTTCCTCAAATACCGGATATCTCTCTCTCTCTCTCTCTCTCTCTCTCTCTCTCTCTCTCTCTCTCTCTCTCTCTCTCTCTCCCTCTCTCTCTCTCTCTCTCTCTCTCTCTCTCTCTCTCTCTCTCTCTCTCTCTCTCTCTCTCTCTTTCTTGATTATGTTCAGTTTGTTCATTGAAGCACAGACTCGCATCATTGTAAAGTGTAACTAACACCTCATTAACCCTACAAACGTAACACGTGTCAATCTGAGGAAAGCAGCGTTTCTTGTCTGCTTTCAACACTCAACAACCGAACAAGACATATCAAACTTCAGCACATACTTGAGGCAAGAAAAATGCCAGGCTCACTAGTTAAATTCTGCCCCGCTGCGAAGACAAGGCGATTTACAAACTACTCTTTCATGTCCTAACACAGCAGTTAGCGGCTCGCCCAGCGCGTAAAGTATGTCAAAACACGTACAGGTTCGCAGCACCAAAATAACATCCACCACTAAAGACGGACCTCAAAAAGCATAAAAATGCTGGAAAATAAAGTTAGAAAAAGGATATTAAGGGGCCGATAAAAAAATATCACAGCACCGAAGGAACATCCAGTACTTAAGACCTCGTGAAAACGTGGAAAAAAGAGGAAGACAAAAATCGATGGCAAGGCAAAGAAGCTACTAATGACATACACCGCATACGCCATACCGGCGTTCCTCCCACGCCGACCATTCCTCCCGATCCCGTGCCAGCCTGGAGCAGGGAAACCCTTCCAGCGAGATACAGCCTCTACCAAAACAAACACGAGCCTGCCCCTCAGGCAAAAAATACGGGCAGGCAGACAAGCACTTGAGCAAGATCTCTCGGTGAAAACGGGCTTCAGTCTCAAAACAAAAAAAAGAGAGAGAGAGAGATAGAGAGAGAGAGAGAGAGAGAGAGAGAGAGAGAGAGAGAGAGAGAGAGAGAGAGAGAGAGAGAGAGAGAGAGAGAGAGAGAGAGAGAGAGAGAGAGAACGGTTTTTGTTGACCCGGTGACTAAATGCTGAAGATTCTTGTAAAATGCCGTTCATACGGTCGATTTTCAACCAGTTTTAACCAAATTGTTTGTTTGTATTGCCAAACAAGGACTTTTGTGAGTTAGAATAAGTCGTTCCGAAGTTAGCGAGACGAAATAGGGGAACTGCTGGCTATGTGAACAGCCCCCACATTTTTAACCGACTGTCATCCAACTCGATACCCCAGTGGAGACCTGCTAAACAGTGTGTGTGAATTCTGAGGGGACTAACCCCGCAACACACTCTCTTTTCGGAGGCTAGATTTAGCTACTTGAACTGTGGGAACGCAGGCCTGGACGGGATACATCTGATGAAAATTGTCGAGTCACTTCTTCAGACAGCAGCAACTTCTCAGCAATGTTTTTAGCCTTAACAACCGTTCAGAAGTCTGCTGAAAGTTGGTTCTGTGAACAAAAGTTCAGAGCATGTGCAGTTTACGGCTTAGGTCTATCTCTGAAGATGATGGTCTTGCAAGTAACTGAGATGCAGCCTTGACTAAACCTCAGTGTAGAACCTGAAGCGATCGACTGGGTAAAGCATTTAGAAGTTGATGCAGGCTTTTATTTGATTACATTATCATTTAAAGGGCTATATAGCAGTGCAGTCACGTGACCTCATGAAATTTGATTTCATTACTAGCATTGTACGCAGCATTTAACTACTATTTCTGTAATGTGATAACTTCAGTTGGTCGAACAGTCTAGATGGCATAACTTATGATGTTTACTACGCCATCTTTGTTTTTCCAACATACACTTATAAGACAATTTGCAGAGAGGTGCCCCAAATTCCAACCCCAGAGGAGCTAAGAGTGCCAGGTCGACATACTCTGGCTGTTGAACTTAGGTCAATTGCAGTTTGTGTGAAGCGGAAAGGTAACAAACTTGCACCTATATAGTTGTTGTCTTCTTTGATGTGTGACAGGGGAGGCTACCGCTCCTTTTACAGCAGACTCTGCACCCGAGTTGTTGGCCTTTAAAGTCAACACCGGTGAGTTGTGGAATTCTGTTTGTGATGGGGTCTGGTGGTTTCCGATTGTCTGTATGTTCATGGAAACCTTCGAGTTTGCATAACAGTTTTTATAGGGCTAAGAAATTAGCCCTAACATTTTCAATCCTGTTTGATTGCACTTCGCCTCCCGAGGTGATCGTAGTGTTACGGCACTCGGTTACATCTGGCGCTTGCGAGCAGGGATGGGACTCGGCATGATATGTTCAGGTAATGGCATAATATGACCACTGAACATTTTCGTGCTGTTCCCATTCTGCGAACTTGGGATGGACAGTGGTCCCCCGGTTCGGAACTTCGGGACGCAGTTCATTCAAACGGGGGCGATTGTGACAGGGGAGGCTACCGCTCCCTTCACAGCAGACTCTGCACCCGAGCTGTTGGCCTTTAAAGTCAACACCGGTGAGTTGTGGAATTCTGTTTGTGATGGGGTCTGGTGGTTTCCGATTGTCTGTATGTTCATGGAAACCTTCGGTTTTGCATAACAGTTTTTATAGGGCTAAGAAATTAGCCCTAACATTTTCAATCCTGTTTGATTGCACTTCGCTTCCCGAGGTGATCGTAGTGTTTCGGCACACGGTTACAGATGGAAAACAATAGTTTGTATGACTTAGTTTGCAAAGTGTCACATGACATATTCTGGTGCGTGGAATAAGCGTACTTGCAGGTCTTACGAAGCGGACAGAGAATACGCTTACATGCACCTCCTTTGACCTTTCATTGACAGAAAACTATTTTTCAGGACTAAGTTTGCAGAACTATTCCAGGATATAATCTGGCTTTCTGTTGCAGTTCGCTGGAAGCAATTTTACATGCAAACCTTTTCCCCGATTCTTTTCTTTCTTTCTTTTTTAGACAGATAATCAGTTTCAGTGTTTTTGCAGGACTGAGTTTGCAAAATGTACCAGGGTATAATCTGGCTTTTGAACTGGGATCATATTCAGGTCAGGTCTTTCGAAGTTGAAACTCGCAGAGATACCAATGGGTCTTCATGTTTTGTTTTATTTCCTCTTTCAACAGAAAACATGTTTTTGGGACTTAGGTTGTGTAATAGAATCAGCCAAAGCCGCAGATGCCTAGAGGGATAACGGTTTTTGCAAGACAGCTGGGTCCTAGAGGTCGAGGTCCCTCAAAAATAATTAAGTTTACAGACATATCCCCCCTCTTGAGGTGGAAGATTTTGCCATACAGTGAAAATTGGAGTAGCATGCGCCACTGCATTTGTATTGCTCGTTTCTACCCGGAAAGTCACCCCTACGTTACGTTCCCACAGCGTCTTAGGTGATGTTGCGTTAGCAGGTAAAGGAGTTCTGGTTATGCAAAAGGAGAACGAGCGCTGTGGGATAGAGATCGTTGAGTGATGCACTTAACTGCATTTCTGCCATGTCTACAGGTACAGTGGTTTTTAAACTGACAGCTGACTCCCGATTCGAGTTTCCTCAGACACATAGTTGCAAGTGTATTCACCCCTTGTGGTGACGCGTTTGGCAGGTCGCTTTCCCCACGGACAAAAAAGCAGCCGGAATGTACATGAGGTAAACCTCGCAGGACTGAATGATATTACCTAACCCAATGTTGCCATAAAAGCTAACGATATGATGAGGATCGCTTCAAGACGTGAAAGCACTTTATTTTCTGGGGGAGTACGGTAAGCTTTTGCCATGAAGATGGTTCCATCCTACAGCACAATTCTACACGTTGTTGTGCAGCACACGGGAGATGGAATGCTGCATTGTGTGTCAGAAACGTGCTTGTCCAATGCATGAGGCTCATTCAATGCACAATATTCCTCCACTAGTAGACATGCAAACTCAGTCCCTGTTTGGAAACTTCCCCACACATGCATAAAACCAGTCGCGCACACAGCTAGTCCGTCTATGTTCAATAGATTCCTAATTTACCTCTTGTCGAATGCATAAAAGAGACACATTCAATGACTGTTTTGCTGTCGTTTCAGACTTGGGCAAACTTTACCTTTTAACAAAACCGATGGTTTTTGCTAGATAATCGTTTCCAATGTTGAATACCAGCTACATATTTGAGCTGCACTACCACACATGTTCTTTTACTCCATGCGTCAACAATTATGGCTTTTCCTGTATGCTGTGGGTTTGAGATTTGCCCATTTGATGATCAATTCAGTGGGCGTCTCAGCCTCAAGAGGCGGCAGAGGCTTCCCGAAACTCTGCATAAAGACAATCTCTAGAGAAATTAGGATCTCGTTAAGCCGCATGTGTAGCGCCGATCACTATTCTGCTTACGCTTTATAGGAAAACATGTTTTGACCCGCCTCCACAGCCCGAGTCGCTCACTTATAGTTCTAGCCTGGCGGGGATATAGCTCAGTTGGTAGCGCGCTGGATTTGTATTCAGTTGGCCGCTGTCAGCGCGAGTTCGATCCCAGGTTCGGCGGAAATTTATTTCACAGAGTCAACTTTGTGTGCAGACTCTCTTTGGTGTCCGAACCACCCCCTGTGTATACTACATTGGGTGTGCACGTTAAAGATCCCACGATTGACAAAAGGGTCTTTCCTGGCAAAATTGCTTAGGCACAGTTAATAATTGTCTACCATACCCGTGTGACTTGGAATAAGGCCGTGAAAGGTAAATATGCGCCGACATGGCTGCAATCTACTGGCCGTATAAAATTTCATCTCACACGGCATCACTGCAGAGCGCCTAGAACTGTACCCACGGAATATGCGCGATATAAGCCTCATTGATTGATTGATTGATTGATATTCCAGGCTGGAAAATCTTTGGTTCTCGCCTAGATAACGGTCAACACTGTCAGACCCTGCAGATGAAATGACGACAATAGACAATCCACGACTCATTCTTTGACGTCTGACTACTTGATAATGAACGAAGAACATTGCATGAAAAAGTATGGCCATCCGCAATACTCCCCCGTCGATCGTTGTCCAGAAAACTGACATACATTATCATACAAAAAAGGAAGCAAGAAGTGTATTTGAATATATACTCTTTTTTTTGTTGCAGTTGTTGGAGGGCAAATGTCCCAGAAGTTTGTAAAAGAGAGAAGAAACAAACAGCAGAAAAAACAAGAGCATATCGATCAAATAAATACATGTCTTGTTACGCAAAAATATGTGACCCGACAACCAAAGTCCCGAAAGGATTTTGTTGGGGTAAAACTCCATGTACAACTGTCGTGTCCCAACTGGTAAAGCAGCTTTTCTGTCAGAATAAAACCCAACAGGATTCAGCTACCTCTTTGTCAAAAAGCTGTCCGGGAGAGCCAAGTGTCCCAGAAGGGGTTACGTAGGATGAAGCTCGGTGTACAATACTCACCCTTACATCTCTGAATCAGCCTGGTCTTGCAGTGGAAAGGGACACGCTTTATAATGTGGTGAGCTGTGTGTGTTTTTCAGAAGCTGACGGGGACAGCAAAAGTCCCAGAAGGGTTAATGAAGGATAAAGCGTACAATACTCATTTTAATATCTCTGAAGCAGGCTGCTCTTCACCGAGAAAGGCGCGCGGTGGGGTCGAATAAGGCAGATTTGTTTCCGTAAGCTGACTCGGAGTGCAAGTATTCACGGTAGGTTTTGAGGAGAATGAAATTCAGTGTACAATAGTCTTCCGTAGATATCTGAAGCAGCGTCCTCTTTTTAGAGCAAAGGCCCTTCACTCGAATAAGGGAGGTTATTTGGGCAACAAATCTGACTGGGACAAACAGAGTCCCAGCAGGCTTTCTAGTGAATTTAAGTTACTTCCTTGCTTTTTGGGGTCATTTCCTACTTGCAAAAGTAGCACACATTATACACGATATTAAGTGTTAACCATCAGTGCTACTGCTACAAGTAGAATTATATCGTATCTCACAATGTGTTAATAATTGGTTACAAAAAGTGGGTTCCCTTTGGAACACGTTTAGTTGAAGTCTTTTAGAGAACATCCTATTCGTTTGATCCCAGATAGGAACATATTATAAAACAAAGTTGATATGCAGACCTCTCATTTTTCCAGGGATGTATACATAATGCATGGAGGAACCTTGCACACAATTTTTAAATGAATCTGACTCGGATTTAAATAAAGTCGTAACCCCTTAAGTAGGATTAAAGCCACAAGTGTATAGCTACTGCACAATACTCATCCTTAGATCTCAGAAGCTGCCCCCTTTTCGGAGGAAAATCCACGCCCGTTGGGCCCGAATAAGATGGTTTTTGGTGTGTCAAAGAGTTGACAGGGACATCTAGTCTAGATTCCCAGAAGGATTTTCAGTGGATGAAGTTCGGTGTGCAATACTTATCTTTAGGGATCTGAAGCGGCCTACGGACTAGAACAAGGCGGGTTTTATGTCAAAGAGGTGACAGGGGATGACAAGTCCCCGTTGGATTTGTGTGGGACGAAGTTAATGCACATTTCGACCATCGAAACGATATCGTGCCTTGTAGGTTACGCAGGTTAGTTTACGTACTCGAATGGGGACATTCTCTGTCTCTCTATCTCTTTCTCTCTCATTAATTGCTAATGATTGGTTTTTTAATGAGTTAGTTGTGAACATTTTAGCCTAATGGACGAGGGCTGATTGTAAAAAAGCAGCAACAGAGTGGATTATTTCCCTCGTAAATAAAAATTATATCTTATCTTATCATCTTATCTCCCCCTCTCCCTCTCTGTCTGTCTGTCTGTCTGTCTCTCTCGCTGTCTCTCTCCCTAAATAA